>NC_053501.1:108712750-108752750 GCF_905171775.1 Rana temporaria
TTATATTTTAGGGTGGCTGTAGACATAAGAGAATGAGGTCTTCTGGAGTTGGGGCAGGGGTAGGAGGAAGGGTAGAGGCAGGGGCAGGGGTTGAAGGGGTAAAAGTTATCATGGGGGTAGGGGTAAAGGTAGAGCTACGAGGTAGGGATAAGGGTAGAAGTAGTAGGTAGGGGCTGAGGAAGAAGTAGAAGTAATGGATGGAGGTAGGGGTAATGGTAGAGGTAATGGTAGCCCCACCCAAAGGCCCATACTTCATTGCACAGCACAGAATCATGAGACAAGAAGGAGCAGGGAAGAAATCTTCAGCTCTAAGAAATTCAGATTGAAGTGCAATTTATTGGACAATCGCCGTATCTCCTGTGCTGCATTCTCAGTCCACCTACTGACACTTGTTAAAAACGAAAAATAATCTGCACAAAGCAACTTCTGCTGTTCGTTCATCGTTCCACCTAAGATGCGGCTGCCATGAAACGGTTGTGTAATCAGGTGCGTTGACCGTGGAGGTAGAGTCCCACCCGTCAGAAGGATCTCTAGGCAACCGTATCTGGAGAATACAACCTTCGGGAGGCTGTATCTAGGTAACAACACAAGTCTCCTGGGAGGAATCCCCCACCGTATCGCTTCTAACGAGGGAGATGTGCAGCTTTTCTGCACGCCGAGCTGGTGGTCGCCAGAACAGTAGTGTTTATACCTACACTGAAGACGAATTAACATGGAGGCTCTAACCCGTGACTGAGGGGAGATCAGTCTGGTCATATGTGATGCCAACTACCACTACTGTGACCCACAAAGGTCTGCTCGGGTTTTCCACTTTCTCACTTTGGATCAACCCAAGCTGCCAAATGCAAAACTCAAAAAATACACCAAAACAAGGTTAATGAGTATCTAAACCCAACCCAACCAAAATGTAACACATAGTAGTAGAGCTGCACGATTAATCGTCCAGAATCGTTATCACGATTTTTTTCCCCCGTTGCGATCTTGACAAAATATTTACCCATACTTTCTATGCAGAGAATTCTCTCTGCTCTCAGAGTCAAAGGAAAGGAAGAAAAAATCTGGGCAGTCTGCCAAGTATCACAACATTCTTTAAAGCGGGAGTTCACCCGAAAAAATTTTAACATTAGATTGAGGCTCATTTTGTGAAGCAGAATCGGGTGTTTTTTTTTTTAATTGAAGCTGTACGTACCGTTTTAGAGAGCGATCTTCTCCGCCGCTTCCGGGTATGGTCTTCGGGACTGGGCGTTCCTATTTGATTGACAGGCTTCCGACGGTTGCATCCATCGCGTCACAAGTAGCCTAAAGAAGCCGAACGTCGGTGCGGCTCTATACGGCGCCTGCGCACCGACGTTCGGCTACTTTCGGAAAATCGTGACGCGATGTATGCGACCGTCGGAATGCCTGTCAATCAAATAGGAACGCCCAGTCCCGCAGCCCATACCCGGAAGCAGCGGAGAAGATCGCTCTCTAAAACGGTAAGTACTGCTTCGATTTAAAAAAAAAAAAAAACCACCCGATTCCCCTTCACAAAATGAGCCTCAATCTAATGTTAAAAATTGAGTTTTTAGGTGAACCTCCACTTTAAGGCTAAACATTTGTAACAATTTGTCTTTTACATCAAAGGAATACACTTCTGTGTGTAAATTAGGAAAGTTTAACCACCTTTTTCTGACATTTGTTGTTAAAAAAAATGTTTTGCTAGAAAATTACTTCGAACCCCCAAATATATATATTTGGGGGTTCTAAGTAATTTTCGAGTAAAAAAATTATTTTTTTAACAACAAATGTCAGAAAAAGGTTTATATATATATATATATATATATATATATATATATATATATATATATATATATATATATATATATATATATATATTATATAAAACCTTTTTCTGACATTTGTTGTTAAAAAATAAATAAATAAAATGTTGGGTACAGACCCTAGAGAATAAAATGGTGGTTGTTGCAATATTTTATGTGACACTGTATTTGCGCAGCGGTCTTTCAAATGCAATTTTGGTGGAAAAAAAATAACAAAAAACAACTAACCAGTAAAGTTGGCTGAATTTTTTTTTTTTTGTATAAAGTGAAAGATTTTACGTCGCGAGAATCGTGATCTTTATTCTAAGCAAAAAAAAATAAAAAATGTGATTCTCATTTTGTCCACAATCATGCAGCTCTGCATTGCAGGTTACCCAGTCCTTAGGTGGTGGTACATTAGTTTTATTTTTTTAGGCTTTTTTCCTTTATTTTCACCTGGTGATCCTGCCAATGACACACTTCCCAGCCTAGGGTGACAACACTCGCTGGCCGTACTCACAGCATTGTCAACCTAGCATGCGACTTCAGAATAGTCCCCATCTTTACTTCTCCATAACAGAGACTGGGTCAGTTTAAGGGGTAGGCAAAAGAAGCAGCAGCCTTGGGCGGAGAGGGGAATAAAAAGGGTAGTACTTGCAACCCGTACTGCTTGCCTTGGGAGTTAATTCTTATAAAAAAATTATATATATATATTTATATATATATATATATTTATATATATATATATATATATATATATATATATATATATATATATATATATATATATATATATATATATATATATATATATACACACACACATTTTTTTTATCATTGTATGTATTAATAATTATCATTATTTTATATCACTACATTATTATTCACTATATTATTTTTAATTATCCCCCTATAATTTCCCCAACTTTGCCCATTCTGAAACAGGCACACTTTTGATAATAATAATAATAATAATAATAATAAATTTTGCTACTATTATTATTATTATTACTTCTATAGAGCCATATCAGTCCCTACCCTCAAAGAGCTTACAAATCAAAGGTTATCATAAATTATCACTGCTATCCAAATTGTGTCTGTTCCAGAATGGGCAAGGTTGGGGATATTATAAGGGGTAAATAAATAATTAAGCAGCACAAGAAAAAATAAATAAAAAAAAAAAAAAAAAAAAAAAAAATACCCCCAAAATGTTGCCATATAAAAAAAGAAACTTCATTAGTGTTTTAGCACAGGATTCCCCAACCTATACAATGTAATTATATGAGTCAACATATCATTTTTCCCCATCCAAGTGTTCGTTAACACGCCGATTTTCAGGATAGAAAATGAAATTAAACACCTAATTGCCGCTAAGTTTCACCCACAGCATCCACGTTTACGCTGTTAACAGTAATGACAGGGTATCGCCAATCTAATTGCAAATTTGTATTTTTTTTTCTTCTATTAATTATGAGCGCAGTGAATCCTTTTCATCAACATCGCCCGCTCATCTCTCCTAAGGGAACCCTTCAAGCACCCATGGGTGTTTTTCTTGATTACAACCCTTGGATTGGAGGCGTACAGATTGGTTTTTAACCCTTCGGCTTTTGAGGAGTGCGACAGCTGTGATGGTGATATTGACAACAAGGAAGAGCAGGTAGGGTTGCAAGCTGTCCGTACTAGCAGAGGAGCCTTGTTTTTTTGTCTTATTTTTTTTTTTTAACAAAATGGTCAGCCCACTTTAAAAGTAATACGTCAGTTATTGGTGAAGCTTGGGGGGACCATTTTGTACGCTGGCATTTTGTATTTCTTAGAGGCTCCAGTGGAGATCTCCCTAGCAGACCCCTCAGCATGGTAGGAGTACCATGGAACTTAGCGTGGTTGTAAACCCTTACAGACCACTTATACCTACAGGTAAGCCTAGATTAAGGCTTAACTGTAGGTGCAACAAATATCTCCTAAACCTACATGGTTTGCAAAAATGACAGCACCGATGTTCACGGCGCAGGCGCACCGAGCGTGCCGTTTTGTGAATGGGGGTCATGCCGTTAAAGGCGGCTCCCGCACACATTCACGGGAGCGATATCACGCGATTCCGGCCAGTCACAGAGCTGGAGTTCGCGGCCCCCCGAAGAGGGGTGAAGGACGGGGCGAAGGAGGAATGGATAAAAGGATGGGGCGAAGGAGGAATGGATAAAAGGACGGGGCGAAGGAGGAATGGATAAAAGGACGGGGCGAAGGAGGAATGGATAAAAGGACGGGGCGAAGGAGGACGAATGGATAAAAGGACGGGGCGAAGGAGGACGAATGGATAAAAGGACGGGGCGAAGGAGGACGAATGGATAAAAGGACGGGGCGAAGGAGGACGAATGGATAAAAGGACGGGGCGAAGGAGGACGAATGGATAAAAGGACGGGGCGAAGGAGGACGAATGGATAAAAGGACGGGAAGAAGGAGGAATGGATAAAAGGACGGGAAGAAGGAGGAATGGATAAAAGGACGGGAAGAAGGAGGAATGGATAAAAGGACGGGAAGAAGGAGGAATGGATAAAAGGACGGGAAGAAGGAGGAATGGATAAAAGGACGGGAAGAAGGAGGAATGGATAAAAGGACGGGGCAAAGGAGAAATGGATAAAAGGACGGGGCGAAGGAGGAATGGATAAAAGGACGGGGAAAAGGGAGGAATGGACAAAAGGACGGGGCGAAGGAGGAATGGACAAAAGGACGGGGCGAAGGAGGAATGGACATAAGGACGGGGCGAAGGAGGAATGGACAAAAGGACGGGGCGAAGGAGGAATGGACAAAAGGACGGGGCGAAGGAGGAATGGATAAAAGGACGGGGCGAAGGAGGAATGGATAAAAGGACGGGGCGAAGGAGGAATGGATAAAAGGACGGGGCAAAGAACGAATGGATAAAAGGACGGGCCAAAGGACGAATGGATAAAGGATGGGGCAAAGGTCCAATGGATATAGGACAGGCAAAGGACGAATGGATAAAGGATGGGGCAAAGGACGAATGGATAAAGGATGGGGCAAAGGACGAATGGATAAAGGATGGGGCAAAGGATGAATGGATAAAGGACAAGCAAAAGGATGAATAAAGGGATGAGTGAAGGATGAATGGATAAAGGACGGGGCGAAGGAGGAATGGATAAAAGGACGGGGCGAAGGAGGAATGGATAAAAGGACGGGGCGAAGGAGGAATGAATAAAGGACGGAGCGAAGGAGGAATGGATAAAAGGACGGGGCGAAGGAGGAATGGATAAAGGACGGAGCGAAGGAGGAATGGATAAAGGACGGAGCGAAGGAGGAATGGATAAAAGGAAGGGGAGAAGGAGCGATGGATAAAAGGAAGGGGAGAAGGAGGAATGGATAAAAGGACGGGACGAAGGAGGAATGGATAAAGGACAGGCAAAGGACGAATGGATAAAGGACAGGGCAAAAGAACAAATGGATAAAGGACGGGGCAAAGGATGAATGGATAAAAGACAAGCAAAGGATGAATAAAGGGATGAGTGAAGGATGAATGGATAAAGGATGGGTAAAAAACAAATGGATAAAGGATGAGTGAAGGACAAATGTATAAAGGATCAGTGAAGGACAAATGTATAAAGGATCAGTGAAGGACAAATGGATAGAGGATGGGCGAAGGACAAATTGCTAAAGGTTGGGTGAAGGACAAGGGGCTAAAGGTTGGGTGAAGGACAAGGGGCTAAAGGTTGGGTGAAGGACAAGGGGCTAAAGGTTGGGTGAAGGACGAATGGATGGATAAATGGATGGAGGATGGGTTCCTCATTTGTAAAAAAAAATCAAAGCATATGATCAGAAAATGTGGTGAATGCAGGCTAAATGCCTAAGCTATCATCAAAAAAAAAAAAAAAAAAAAATTACCGATGACCACAAAAGTGTAGAAGACCAAAAAAGTGGTCACAAACCTGTTCTTAACCTGCAAGTAATTCCTGATCATTTTGAAGATTCTTCCCTGCCTGCCAACATTTTTTTCTTCTTTTTGTAAATTGAGCCATGCATGCCAATGGGCAATCCCACCGTGCCAGAAAAGGGGAGTAACCCCTTACATGGTAGTTACATCATCCCTGGCCAACCAATCAAGACAGCCGAAGACTCCTGACTCGCAAGAAGATGGAAGCGGTAGTACAGAGGAGTACGGACCTTTAACTGTTAGAAGGACACTTTCGGAGTTAAAGCTGGCCATAGGCGAAGCAAATTGTGTCTGGTTCCTGAAGAAATTGTGTCCGGTTCCTGAAGAAATTGTGTCCGGTTCCTGAAGAAATTGTGTCCGGTTCCTGAAGAAATTGTGTCCGGTTCCTGAAGGCCAGCCCTCCCCAAGAGCAACTTTACATTTTATGGTCAGTTTAGTTCTGCCGTAATAAGCAAATATTCTGTGCATATTTCCACATTATGGCGAGAACTTGGAGGCGGGGGGGGGGGGGGGGGCTTTGTTCAATATTTGACAAATCTCCCAGAAAAAGGGACCAGAGTTCCTTAATAAAAAAAATCAGTATTTCACAAAATGTGTTTATGTGAATGAATATATCGACCCGAAGAGCGGAGTGCTGACCCCTTCCGTCGTTTCCCAAGGCCCCAGATTTTAGAAGAGATGAAGCCTTTTTTTTTTTTTTTGTCCTTGGCTCTCTCTGACCCCGGTCCATTAAGACGATGCAGGCCGCAAGGAATTCTGGGCCATCGAGGAATGCTGGGAACGGGCAAAGCGAAGGTTTCCCATTGCAGATGCACGTGATTGATTTAAAGACACTTTATACGGTGCGGCTACGTGGGAGAAGAGTCAGGGAAAAGACACATTATATAAACCATTACAGCGCTGAAAGCTGGGAGTGAAGCTAAGTGGTTGATCGTTATGGGCAATCACGGAAACCATCGAAAAATTTCGTAGGTCGATTAGGGCCACTGAAAAGAGGAACTAAATTCTTATCTTTTTTTTTTTTTTTTTTATGATATACATGTGAAAGAATGTAGCTTATTGTAAACGTAACAATATTTTAATATATAGGATCTATATCTATATATATATATATATATATATATATATATATATATATATATATATATATATATATATATATATATATATATATATATATATATACATATATACACATACACACACACACACTCACCGGCCACTTTATTAGGTACACCTCTTCAATTGCTTATCAACACAAATTGCTAATCAGCCAATCACATGGCAGTGACTCAATTCCTTTAGGCATGCTGAAGTTTAAACCGAACATCAGAATAAAGGGGATGTAAGTGACTTTGAACCTGGCATGGTTGTTTTTGCCAGACGGGCTGGTCTGAGTACAGTGGAACCTCGGATTACGAGCATAATCCGTTCCAGGAGAATGCTCGTAATCCAAAGCACTCGCATATCAAAGCGAGTTTCCCCATTGAAGTCAATGGAAACGAAAATAATTTGCTCCGCATTGACTTCAATGGCATGCAATACCGCATGTGGCCAGAGGTGAGGGGGCGCCAGAGAGCCTGGGAAACACACAGAAAGCACTGAGGACAGCTCGGCTGACCTTGGCAAACCTTGGAACGACTCTGTTCCCGAGCTGTCCTCTAGCCTTTCCGTGCATTTGCGAATGGCGCCGGCTCCGGCGCGCCCCACCTCAGGCACTGCACACCACTTTGGCCTGAATCCTGCTCATTTTGCGAGACAAACCGAGTTAGGAATTGGGAGTATTTGATGAAATGCGTTGGTTGTTTTATGCGATCACATCGTGAACAAACTCATTCAATGAACCAACTCTCTCTGGTAAAGCTACTCACAGGAACCCGTACAGACAAGGTGGGTACCCAAAATGCGACCCAAGCAATAAAACATACAATAAGAGCTCCAACCCAAAAATGGTGGGAGTCCAAATATCTTGTTCAAAATAAAACTAAAAATCTGACGTGTTTTGGGGGTTTTGAGTGCTTTTTTTGACCTCCGAACTTCATTACTCACTCTGGTAGGGCTGCTCACTGGAACCCAGACTGGGTGGGTACCCAGAATGTGACCCAAGGCATAAAACATACAAACAGGAGCACCAACCCAGATTGTAAAGGCTCCCAAATCGAAAACACTGGCATGTTTCAGGGGGTTTTGGGTGTTTGAGCTCTGAAATGCATTGGTTGTTTGTGTGACACTGGTATGCGGCACTGATGGGCACTCATGGGCGGCACTGTAGGGTACTTATGGGTGGCACTGATGGGTTGGCACTGATTTAATGTGTTTCATAATGATGCCAGTTAGTGCCCATTTGTGGGCACTGATTGGCACATATTGGGCATGTATAGGCATATGTGGATGGCCATGGTCATCCACATGTTATGGACTTCCCTGGTGGTCCTGGGTGGGCATCCAAGGGTGGGGCTGTGCTGATAAACAATCTATGCAGACTCCCCATGTCAGGAGAGCCACCGATTGTCAGACGCGAGTGAGGAAAAGCCGATCAACGGCTCTTCCTGTTTACGTCGTGATCAGCCGTGATTGGACATGGCTGATCACGTTGTAAAGAGCCTCCGTCGGAGGCCAAGATCGGTGTAGCAGTGTGTCAGACTGACAAACCACATCCACCTATCGCCGCGTTGCGCGCTCCCACGGGCGCGCGGCACATCATGAAGTCCAGTCATGATAACGCAACCACCGCCCGGATGTTATTTTGCTATAGACCGGGCAGTAAGTGGTTAAAACACCCTAATGGAGATTTTGTAATGCCAACGCTCTACTAATGTGAATTGTGCATTTTAAAAAGGAGGTCCAGTTTCAAGGGAACCATTTATTAACTGTGACGTACACAGTGCACATGGTATGTCGCAGGTTACTTTGAAGGCATCATCTAGTGTCAGAACATTGCAACCAACCATCCTCCTTGTTTTCATAAGTGCATCCTGGAGTTTACGGCTACAGTCCCATTCAGAGGCCCTATGAAAGGATTGCTGAATCTGGCTCCTTGGATTATTTACATCTGACATTATAAATGAATTGAGTGGACTTGGTTAAGCCACTTTCAGAGCAGAAATACAATGATCCCTAAACAACTAGCATTTCACCCATTGATTTTGTGTACAGTCAGCAGATGGTTTGTGTATCGATAATCCTAACAAGGCCGTCCACAAGGCTACGGCTACTAAGCCGAGCCGGGAAGATCCCAGTACTGGCTTAGCATCTCCGCTTCAAAAAACACCTGTCTCAGGTATAGGCAAATGTCAGGGAACTCCGATTCCACAGCAGAGAGGCTCCATTTAGTAGGTTCAAGTTCCTATCTGCCAGGTCAGCATCCCTCTGGGGGAACATAAAACGGGATTTATGGCCCTCAATGAAGTCAAAAACACAATTAATCACTCCAGCGGGTCGCATAAATGACAAAAAGGGCTGTAACCTTTCCCACGTACAAGCTGAACGTAGCAGGCAGAAAAGCTGAGATGTTCGTGGCATTGGAGCTTCTGACGCAACCAAAAAACAAAACATTTCAAGATCACTATTGCTTATTTTCATCACAAAACTCGATAACTCCTTTTCCAAGAATCCTCCAAAACTGTTGACGTGGGAGTCCTGGGCACCTTGTTGGTGCCGGGGGACTTGGTTGTCTCGAAATTCCTTGCCTCGATTAAAATTTCAGAGTTCTGGATGTCCCTTTAACGTTGCTGAAGGTCCATTCGATCCGGGATTAGTAGTCGGTCAGATTCTGAAGAGACAGTCAAAACTCAAAACCTATATCCCCAGGACTTCCATATGAACTGTCTTGGAGTATTACGGGAAAAGGAGTCCTGGACTTGCCGTTTTGGCTGTCCCTTCAACGTTAGACCAACTGCTAAACCTGGATTGGATGAACCTCCAATCAGTTGGCCAATGTTGACTCCTTTTCCAAGAATCCTCCATGATGCATTATGTGGGATTCCTGGGCACCTTGTTGGTTCGGGGGACTTGGTCGTCATAGAAATCCCTATATATCTTGGAGTTCTGACTGTCCCTTTGACACTCAACAAACCTATTGAAGGTCCTTTCGATCCAGGTTAAGTAGGTGGTCCAACGCTGAAGAGACAGCCAAAACTCAAAGACTATGTGCCCAAGATCATTAGGAAAAGGAGTCCTTGGCACATGGTCTTGGAGTTTTGGTTGTCCCGTCAATGTTAGACCAACTTATAAAGCCAGATTGGATGGACCTCCAATGGGTTGTCCAATGTTGACACCTTTTTCAAGAATCGGCCTGAATGGTTCACGTGGATTCCTGATATAACTATCTTGAAGTTCTGGCTGTCTCTTAAACATTGAACCAACCTGTTGAAGGTCCATCCAAGCTGGGTTAAGGAAATAGTCCAACCCTGAAGAGACAGCCATAAGCAAAGACCATGTGCCCAAGACTACCACATGATTCATACTGGAGCATTACTGGAAAAAGGAGTCCCAGGCACATGGTCTTGGGTGTTTCGTTTGTCCCTTCAACATTAAACCAACTGCTAAACCTGGAATGGGTTGGCCAATGTTGACTCCTTTTCCAAGAACCCTCTAGGATGGGTTATGTGGAAATCCTGTGCACCTTAGTGGTGAAGGGAATTTGGTCATCTTAGAAATCCCCTCCCTCGATAAATATCTTCGAGCTCTGGCTGTCCTTTCACCACTGGACCAACCTATTGAAGGTCCATTCGATCCGAGTTAAGTCGATGGTCCAACATTGAAGAGACAGCCAAAACTCAAAGACCATTGGCACATAGATTTGGTGTTTTGGTTGTCCCTTCAATGTTAGGCCAACTGCTGAACCTGGACTGGATGGACCTCCAATGGGTTGGCCAATGTTGAAGGGACAAAACTCAAAGATATTTAAATGGGGGGGGGGGGGGGGGATTCCTACGATGACAAATTCTCCTTCACCAACTAGGTGCCCAGGACTTCTATGTGAACCATCGTGGAGGATTATTTGAAAAGTAGTGCGCATGATCTTTGAGTTTTGGCTCTCCCTTCAGTATCTGACCAACTACTAAACCCAGATTGGATAGACATCCAATGGGTTGGCCAAATGTTGGGAGGGACAGCCAAATCTTGAAGATATTTATCTGGGGGAGGGATTCCTATGATGACTCCTCTGCATCAAACAAGGTGGCCACAACTTCCATGTGAACCACCCTAGAGGATGATTATGGGAAAGATAATTGCTTTATAAGTAGCATTAGCCCCGGGAAAAAAAAAAATCTGAGTCTACTGTGCTTCAAAAACAACTGCAAACGTTAATACAACAATTGTACTCCATAAGCATGATCAAAACCAAGCACGCCATAAAAACAGTAATACAAAAAAAAAAAAAAAAAAAAAAAAAAGGGAAGAGAGCACAATAAATATACCGAATAAACCCTATAAAGAAAACATACAAATTAAAATATATGGAGACATCTCAGATCATTTTGCAGCTAGAAGTGGAAATTATGGGTAAAAGGAGAAATTATGGAAAAAAAAAAAATTATTATATAATATATTGTATAAAACTCTGTAGGGCCTTCTAATAATTGGCTCCATTAGCACTTGCATGCAGTGGCCAATCACATTTTATTTCACTCAGTAACCTGATTGGTTGCAGTGGGTTTGTGCACTGTATATATTCCGCTTCGTCTTTTTAGGATTACAATTTGATATTACGTCTTATTATGGAGTGAGACAAATATCAATGTTTTCATCCAAGATTCACCCAACTTTCAACCAATATTCATACATGTTTCTAATTGATAACATCGAAAAAACATCGAAAAAACACTAAGGCCCCGTACACACGAGGAGACATGTCCGATGAAAACGGTCCGCGGACCGTTTTCATCGGACATGTCTCCTGGGAGCTTTTGGTCTGATGTGTGTACACACCATCAGACCAAAATCCCTGCAGACAGAGAACGCGGTGACGTAGAAGACACCGACGTTCTCAAACACGGAAGTGCAATGCTTCCACGCATGCGTCGAATCAATTCGACGCATGCGCGGGATTTTGGGACGCTGGTTACACGTCATAACCAGCGGACATGTCCGATTAGGTGTACTAACCGTCGGACATGTCCGAAGGACATGTCTCCAGCGGACAAGTTTCTTAGCTTGCTAAGAAACTTTTGACCGCTGGAAACCTGTCCGCTAGGCCGTACACACGGTCGGACATGTCCGCGGAAACTGGTCCGCGGACCAGTTTCAGCGGACATGTTCGACCGTGTGTACACGGCCTAATAAATAGACCCTATAGGAAAGGTGGAAACAACTTACTGGAAACTAGCTTACAATTAAAGTCATCACTTGCGCCCAAAGGCACCAGTTCAGCTGTTCCTCGCAAAACAGGGGGCTCCTTGGGAAATGGGGTCACCCAAATTGAGAATCCACATAGAGAGTAATGCCGCATACACCCGATCGAAAATTCTGACAAGGAAAGTCCAATGTGAGCCTTTGGTCGAAAATTCGGACCGTGTGTAGGCTCCATCGGAATTTTCGACAAAGAAAAATTTGATAGCTGGTTCTCAAATTTTCCGACAAGAAAAGTTCTTGGAGAAAATTCTGACTGACTGTATGCAATACCGATGCACCAAAAAACATGCATGCTCGAAATCAAGTCGATGCATGCGCGGAAGCATTGAACTTCATTTTTCTAGGCTTGTCGTAGTGTTGTACGTCACCGCGTCTTGACGGTCAGAATTTGGTGTGACCGTGTGTATGCAAGACAAGTTTGAGCCAAGATTCCGTCGGTAAAAAAATCCACGGTTTTCTCGTCGGATTTTCCGATCGTGTGTACGCCACGTACACACTATAATAGGATGGCCACACAAATGCCCAAGAGTCTGACATCTTCTAGTGAAAAATAGCTTATGGCAAGAAAGTATAAAACAGCCAATGCGTTTCAGGGGGGGGGACCCATACCGGGTTGGTCGTTTTACACCTTCTTTCCAATTTTATCATTAAAATATATTGGACACTTGGATATTTCTTTGATGCTTTTACAAACTACCCCCATAGAGCAGCCATTCTGAACCAGGGTTCTGTGGAACCCTAGGGTTCCTCCAGTGATAAGCTAGGGGTTTATTGAGCTGTGGGGTTTCTTGAGCTGTGGCTAACTGCCCCCCCCCCATATGATGGTGCTTGCATAGTTCCAAGTCCAATGCCACTTGGCAAAGCCGGCAGCAAGGCTGAAAAGGTGTCCTCCTGGCCTTCCCTGTAAGGAGAGGGGGTATTTTTTCCACTTACTATCACCAATGTAAGGGGCATTTTCCCAATGACCCCTCCATAGAGTGTGGGGTGTGCCGGACCTCTGCCGGAGAGCACAGTTTCAGCAAGGCTCATGCACTCCAGATTGGAGGGAGGTATTTCTCCCACTTACCATCCCCAATATAAGTGTCATTTTCCCCAATAACCCTTCCATAGAGTAACCAGGGGTTCCGTGAGACCTGAAAATGTTAAAAAGGTTCCTCTGGGGTAAAAAAAAGTTGAGAAATGCTGCCATAGACAGACACCTAAAACAGACAGAAGAGCTTACAATCTAATGTCCCAACTACAGTCCTACCCATGCACACCCCGGAGGAACGATTTGGTTGGGAGCCACCAAGACTACCAGTGTGTTTTTGGACTGTGGAAAGGAATATGGAGGCCAACACAGAAACAGATGAGGAACACCATACCAAAAGCAGAGCGCCCCTTGTGGGAATTGAGCCCACCGCTCAGCGCTGGCTTAGCCCTGTACTGAAAAACCCTACTACAGCAGCTGTACAGTTTGGATGGACCTTCCAATAGGTGCCTATCCCCCCTTCTATAGGTTTAGAAACGGAGGGGACTCAATCCCATCAAGGCAAACACTGGCATGGCGTCCATGCTGCCAATCCAACCCCCGGATCCCAGCACTGCAAGGCAAGCTCGACACGGAACAGATGTGAATCACATGAAAATACCTTCACCGTCTTTTTTTCTGCAGTGGAGGAGTTAGGCGCAGTACTCCGTGTTCTTGTATCAAAGCAAGGCAAGATTTATAGGAGGTCATAAACGGTTTACCAGAAGAGACATATGAATTAAATATCAAACTGAAGTGTACATAGACAGAAACACAGCTACCGCCTGGCACAGCTCGGATAAATCACCCAACCAGAGATGAAATTAGATTGGACAGATCGATAGATAGACGGACAGACAGTGGCTTTACTGTAATCCCGTCGTAACAGACGAGATTGAATGAACCGTCAAAATGCACATGGTTAAAAAAAAAATCTCGAGGTGTTGCCATATAATCCCACAAGGAACCACATCATATGCTATCCAATTACACGCAACACCCCCATGATTGGGCTCGGCGTGTGCACAAACATGTCAACCTCGTAAACGTCTCCATAAAACGTGAACCAATAAAAAAAACAGACATTGTTTAAGCCTTGCGGGATTACTTAAAACAATTGCATCTGAGTACATAACGAGGGAATTATTGCTACAAAATACTTCAATACAAATAAAAAAGAAATAAAAAAATTTAGAGTGACGCATGTCAAAGTTCAGTTTCTACCGCCCAAGGAGAGAGGACATGGGTAGGCCGTGGGTCAATTAATAAATAAAGTTGTGTTTTTTTGCAGCGTATTAACGTTTGGATTGGTGAAATAGGTTCCTCGTGGGTGTGGCCATTTTAGAAAATGGTCTGGAAATGCCTACTCCAAGAGTTGAACCTCCTCCCCTTTAGTGTTTACTTTAGTGTTGCCGCAAGCACCTCTAGGTATTGGAGAGACCACAGTTTTCACAAGGCTCATGACCACTGCGGATCGGAGATCTGTAGGTTTACCTTACCAGGTGGGGTGTGCTGGACCTCTGCCAGAGACCACAGTTTCAGAAAGGCCCATGCCCACTGCCGATTGGAGATCTCTAGCTCCGATTTAGTAGATGGGGTGTGTTGAACCTCTGCAGAGGGACCATGTTTCCGCAAGGCCCATGCCTACTGCTGGTTGGAGATCTCTAGCTCCGATTTAGTAGGTGGGGTGTGTTGAACCTCTGCAGAGGAACCATGTTTCCACAAGGCCCATGCCCACTGCTGGTTGGAGATCTCTAGCTCCGATTTAGTAGATGGGGTGTGTTGAACCTCTGCAGAGGGACCATGTTTCTGCAAGGCCCATGCCCACTGCTGATTGGAGATCTCTAGCTCCGATTTAGTAGGTGGGGTGTGTTGAACCTCTGCAGAGGGACCATGTTTCCGCAAGGCCCATGCCCACTGCCGATTGGAGATCTCTAGCTCCGATTTAGTAGTTGGACACCCCAACTACTCCGATTTAGTAGCTGAACCTCTGCAAAGAGACCAAGGTTTCTGCAAGGCTCCTGCCTACTGCGGATTGGAGATCTCTAGCTTTACCTTACCAGGTGAGGCGTGTTGGACCTCTGCAGAGAGGCCACGGTTTTGACAAGGCCCATGCCCACTGCTAATTGGAGATCTCTAGCTCCGATTTAGTAGGTGCGGTGTGTTGAACCTCTGCAGAGGGACCATGTTTCCGCAAGGCCCATGCCCACTGCCGATTGGAGATCTCTAGCTCCGACTTAGTAGGTGGGGTGTGTTGAACCTCTGCAGAGGGACCATGTTTCCGCAAGGCCCATGTTTCCGCAAGGCCCATGCCCACTGCCGATTGGAGATCTCTAGCTCCGATTTAGTAGTTGGACACCCCAACTACTCCGATTTAGTAGCTGAACCTCTGCAGAGAGACCAAGCTTCCTGCAAGGCTCCTGCCTACTGCGGATTGGAGATCTCTAGCTTTACCTTACCAGGTGAGGCGTGTTGAACCTCTGCACAGGGACCATGTTTCCGCAAGGCCCATGTTTCCGACAAGGCCCATGCCCACTGCTGATTGGAGATCTCTAGCTCCGATTTAGTAGTTGGACACCCCAACTACTCCGATTTAGTAGCTGAACCTCTGCAGACAGACCAAGGTTTGTGCAAGGCTCCTGCCTACTGCTGATTGGAGATCTCTATCTTTACCTTACCGGGTAAGGTGTGCTGGACCTCTGCAGAGAGACCATTTCTTCCACACAGAGAGTAGGAAACAGCCTAGGAGACTGCAAGCTCCAAAACAAGTCTCCAAATGCAGTTTTTAGATCCTATCCCAAAGCCAACATCCTCAGATTGCCTTTAAAAGAGGTTATCATTTCTATGCAGGGGTCCCAAAAAAATCAACATGAACTACAGAACGTGTGCCAATCACCATTTTGGTGGAAGAAAAAAAAAAAAAAAAAAGCCACCTTTTAGTAAACAAGGAACAAATCTGTAATGTTAACAAGACAGGAGCACGCGACGGATAGACAAGTGCCAAGTACTACGAATATGTAAGATAGGCCTGACCCTGCAGGCCAAAGTCCACTGATTGTCAACATAAGTAAACACAAAATCATAACCAAACCAACACAAGCGATACCGGCATTCTCTTGGGCAGAGGTAGGTGATCCACCGCTCACAGCCGGACTGGAATTACAAGTCCCTAATTCACGGTACTTGTAGATCAAAGCGTTTGGAGACACACAAGTTCTTCAGATTTGGGAAGAACAGTCTTCAGTTGGCAACACTTTCCTCTCCACCGGGCCTGAGCACAGACAGATCAGATGAAGGACACCAGAGACCGCCTCACCTTCACCCGCCAAAGGACATAGTGTTTGCATGATTAAAGCATTGCTGCCTGATCTTTATAGGGGCCTGGCGGCACCGACGCATATGTACACAGGTTAGTGATTGTTCTAAACTGGAAGATGGGCATTGAGCTAAAAAGTATAGGTGACAAACATTGGGCAAAAAAAAAGTTCATATCTGGACACAGGGCCGGTGCAAGGATTTTTGACACCCTAGACAAAACCTAATTTTGGCGCCCCCTTGGCTCCACCCCCTTTGCCCTGCCCATGTAAACCCCACATTTTGAATGAAACACCCATCAAATGCAGTTCATCAGCACCCATCAAATGCAGCCTCACCAGTGCCCATCAAATGCAGCCTGCCAGCACCCATCAATTGCAGCCTCGCCAGCGCCCCATCAATTGCAGCCTCGCCAGCGCCCCATCAATTGCAGCCTCGCCAGCGCCCCATCAATTGCAGCCTCGCCAGCGCCCCATCAATTGCAGCCTCGCCAGCGCCCCATCAATTGCAGCCTCGCCAGCGCCCCATCAAATGCAGCCTCGCCAGCGCCCCAAATGCAGCCTCGCCAGCGCCCCATCAAATGCAGCCTCGCCAGCGCCCCATCAAATGCAGCCTCGCCAGCGCCCCATCAAATGCAGCCTCGCCAGCGCCCCATCAAATGCAGCCTCGCCAGCGCCCATCAATGAATGTTTGCTTGCTTCCATTCAATCGGGAGTCGGAACGCAGACACAGTCCTCCACCGCCGCTGCGCCTCTGACACTATGTGCGAACGAATGGAGCAGCGGCTGCCTGAGACTTAGTAGCTTGCTGCAGAGAGAAGAGAGTAGGGACACCAGTGGCCGGGCGCCCTAGGCAGCAGTGCGCCCCCAAGCGGTTGCCTAGTTTGCCTAGTAGTAGCAAAGGCCCTGTCTGGACGAGGAGCGATGAGCAAAAAAGGTCATATCTGGATGATGAACACTGATCGGGTGAATAAGCTCATGTGTGAAAAGCGACCATTGGGTGAAAAAATAAATAAAAGAAAATCTGGACAATGAGCACCGAGGAAAAGGTTCATATCAGGACGAGTGCTGAGCAAATAAGTTCATATTTGGACAACAGTCGATGGGCAAAAATGTTCGTATCTGGACAATGAGCATGGGTGAAAAAAGTTCATATATGAACAACCACCATTAGGTAAAATAGTCATGTCTGGACAAGGCGCACTGGGCAACAAAAGGTCATATCTGGACATCGAGCCATGGACGAAAAGGTTCATATCTGGATGAGGAATGTTGGGTGAAAACATTCATAACTGGACAACTATTGGGCAAAAAAGTTCATATTTGGACAACTACTGGGCAAATAAGTTCATATCCGGACAATGAGCACTAACCGTTCATAGGTGGATGATGAGCATTGGGCAAAAAAGTTTATATGTAAACAACAACCATTGGGCAAAAAACGAAAAAAGTCATATCCGTAACACGACATTTTGGCAAAAAAAAAAAGTTCATATCTGGACAATGAGCGCTGCAGAAAAGGTTCTAGACGAGCAAAAAAGTTTATATTTAGATGACGAGTGTTGAGTGAAAAAGCTCATATATGGGCACCCATTATTGGGCAAAAAAAGGTTAAAGCTGGACATGAACAAGTTAAAATTGTGGACCACAACTGGTGGGAAATAGGCATATCTAGGCATATCTGGACGATGACTTCTGGGGAAAAAAAAAAAAAAGAGTTCATATCGGGACGAGGCAAACTGGGCAAAAATGGTCACATCTGGACGATGAGCCATTTCGTTCATATCCAGATCACAAATGCTGGGTGAAAAAGTTCATATCTGGACAATTATTGGGCAAAAAAGTTCATACACAAAAAAAACATTGGGTGAAAAAAAAAAAAAAATTATCTGAACGACAACCTTTGGGCCAAAAAAATAAGAAAGTTCATAACTGTATCATAAGCGCTGGGGAAAGCGTTTATATTGGAGGAACGATGAGTTAAAAACATTCTTATCTGGGTGACAACCATTGGGCAAAATAGTCATATCTGGACGATGACCTCTGGGCAAAAAAGTTTATATCTGGGTGACAACCATTGGGCAAAATAGTCATATCTGGACGATGACCTCTGGGCAAAAAAGTTTATATCTGGATGACGCGAGTTGGGCAAAAAGGTCATGCCGGAAAGACGCGAGTTGGGCAAAAAGGTCATGCCGGAAAGACGCGAGTTGGGCAAAAAGGTCATGCCGGAAAGACGCGAGTTGGGCAAAAAGGTCATGCCGGAAAGACGCGAGTTGGGCAAAAAGGTCATGCCGGAAAGACGCGAGTTGGGCAAAAAGTTCATGCCGGTAAGACGCGAGTTGGGCAAAAAGTTCAGAACTGGACAATGAGTAAAGGTTCAAAAAGTTCATATATGAACAAACTACCATTGGGCAGAATGCTCAAGTCTGGACAACAACCACTAATCAAAAAAGTTAATATCTGGACAACGAGCAATGGTCTGAAAAAGTTCATATCTGGATGATAAGCGTTGGATGAAAAGTTTCTTGTCTTCACAATTGGGGAAAAAGTATAGCAGAACAATGACCATTGGGTGAAGTTCACAACCAATTTTTCTGATGCACAAACCTTTTAAAGAGCTTATTGATGGTTTAACCCACATTGAGAATGCAAGCGGAAAAAGCGCACAGAGAGGTTGGGATCGAATCTACAAGATAAAATGGCACTTGAAAAGATCTACCAAAGTGTAGGTAGATGTCTACCAATTGTGACCCTTGGTACCCTAGACAGCTCAATCACTGCAGCCAACATGTTACATTGCTTACAAACATCATGCTGTATATAGACACCCCTTCAGCACTTAAGAACAATAGCCTTGCGTCCCCCAAACAGCCATAGCGTGGCGTCCCCCAAACAGCCATAGCGTGGCGTCCCCCAAACAGCCATAGCGTGGCGTCCCCCAAACAGCCAAAGCAAGGCGTCCCCCAAACAGCCAAAGCAAGGCGTCCCCCAAACAGCCATAGCGTGGCGTCCCCCGAACGTCATGCTGTATATAAACACCCATACAGCACTTAACAACAGTAGAATGGCGCCCCCCCCGAACAGCCATATGTTTACAGGCATCTGCCAGGTCTCAGAACATAGAGGTGTTAAAAAAAATTACGCAGACAATTTCAATCTTTTATGTTTTTACCGCCCTAGTACGGCTAAATGTTTACTATGTGCTGAATATTTGACATAAATTTTTTTTTGCCTTCCATTCGAAAAAAATAAAAAAATAAAAACACACTTCAGTTTTCGAGGACAACAAAGACGATAAAGAATAATAGAAATCACTGCATACATTTGAACTTGGGACTCGTCTGGGATCTTAGGAAGCTTGCACAATCACGGTAGTCCCGGTTTTTCCTGCTGCGACCGGCGTCCAGAGATCCAAAACGCAACATAAAAAAAAAAAAAATTGTTGCCTTTGCGTGCCGAGCACCTCATCATCCACGCATGCCGTGCCGCTCAGCCCAGGAGCATTTAAAAAAAAAAAAGGGGGATACCATTGGCCCTTCTTTGGGCACCCAAGACCCATTGGAAATGTGCAGAAATGTTTCGAAAGGAGGCGACCACCCCACCACCCTGCACCCTCGTTCTATCCGACTCGAAGATCTGCTCCCACATTTTGGACAGGTCCAATCTGACCCAAATTTACCGGATTTGGGCAAGTGTTACTCCACGCTGGAGCCGTCACTTGTAACCCCTTCCAGGCCAACAAAGACTACAAGATTGGAGCACGATTAAGTAAAAAAAAATAAAAAGGGGGGGAGGAAGAGAATGGGTTGAAAATTGCCTCTTCGTTATTATGTAGTTAGAAATATAATAGATACAAAACATTTGAACACCTCCAGTGATAGTACAACAAGACGCCATCCAATGCCCCCCCCCCCCCCCACTGTCACTTTTAACTCTTTCCCACAGCCAGAAACAGATGACAAATCAAAAAAAAGGGGGGAGGGGGTTACCTGTTGGAAAAAGACAAAGTGACAGTCATTAACCCCTTCCTGCCTACCAAGAGATCATACGGAGCAAGTATTAAAAAAAAAAAAAAAAAAAGATTCTGAACAGCATATAGTTGAGGAAAACCCCCAATACCCCAAGAGTTGTTTCACACCCCCACCTACAAATGAAAGCTGATGACTGATTATAGGATTTCCTATATACACGCCTAGAAATTATTATTTATATATATATATATATATATATATATATATATATATATATATATATATATATATATATATATATATATATATATATATATATATATATATATATATATATATAATTATTATTATTAGTATATATAGATTGCCTATATGCACGCCCAGAAATATTTTATAATAATGGGGGTGTTCATATAGGCAATCTATATATAATAATAAATATATATTATTATTAATATACAATATATATATATATATATATATATATATATATATATATATATATATATATATTTTTTTAACAATAATAAATATTTTTTATTATTATAATATATAGATTGCCAATATGCACGCCTATATATATATTTCTAGGCGTGCATATAGGCAATCTATATATAATAATAATAAAAAATATATATTTATTATTATTATTATTAATATATACTTATTATTATTTTTATTTTTTTTATTATAAAATATTTCTGGGCGTGCATATAGGCAATCTATATATAATAATAAAAATATAATATATACTTATTATTATTTATTTATTTTCTATTATAAAATATTTCTGGGGGTGTTCATATAGGCAATCTATATATAATAATACATATATATTATTAATATACAATATATATATATATATATATATATATATATATATATATATATATATATATATATATATATATATATATATATATATATATATACTATATGCCCAGAAATATTTTATAATAAAAAAATAATAAGTATATATTAATAATAAATATATATTTATTATTATTATTATTATTATAATATATATATAGATTGCCTATATGCACGCCCAGAAATATTTTATATAAAAAAAAAGTGATAAATATATATTTATTATTACATATAGATTCCCTATATGCATGCCAAGAACAAAATATTACGGTATATATATACACACAAACACACAAAACATTTAACACCTCCAGCCATCTTGGTACAAGACGCCAATCCCATGCTGGCTCTGTCACTTTTGTTAACCCTTTCCCGGAAGCCTGAAGCAGATCACAACAAATCTAAGGAGGGGGGACATTGGGTTGAAAGAGACAAAAGTGACAGCGACTAACCCCTTCCTGACCAACGAGGTCTAAATAAGCAAGTATAGAAAGAAAAAAAATAGAAAATAAAAAATAAAAAATAAAAAGAAGCAGAGAAAGAAGAAGAAGGAGAGATCTGGACCTAGAGATTGGTTCGTTATTTATAACAGAGATAAACCCCCCTAACCTTCCCCCTGTGCCATGACAGTTGCACTCCTCCCCTAGAAATGAAAAACGGACGATTGATTATAGACTGCATATTAATTACATAAATATAGATTTTTTTTTACATAGATATCTATCTCTTTCATTCATGTATTTATATATCTAGCAGAAATAAAATAATAATAATAAACACACATACATGTGCGTTTATTATTATTTTATGTATTTTTATTTCTGCCAGATAGATAGATATTTTAGAGAGATAGATAGATAGATCCGAAATAAATGTATAAAATAATAAATAATAATAAAACACACATGTATGTGTTTATTATTATTTATTTCTGCCAGATTAATTAAATTATATATATATATATATATATATATATATATATATATATATATATATATATATATATATATATATATATATATATATAATCTGGCAGAAATAAATAATAATAAACACATACATGTGTGTTTATTATTATTTTATACATTTATTTCTGATATAGATAGAGATAGAGATATATATATATATATATCTCTATCTATAGAAAAAAAATACAGTAAACACCTTCAGCCATCGCGGTTGGAGACACCATCCAATGCCCCTACTGTCACTTTTAACCCTTTCCTTGCAACCCAAATCAGATCTCTAGGGAGCAGGAACTGGGGCAAGAGTCACACTGATAATAGTGACGGCTACTAAGCCCTTCCTGACCACCGAGGCCCAAAAGAAGTATAAAAGAAAGAGATCTGGACCAGCAAATGTATTCTTGGTTAGTTGAGATGGCTTCCCCCCCCCCCCCATGTCCAAGACGTGTACCCCACACACACACACGTGAACAGATGATCGATTATAGGATTGCCTATTATTATTATACAAGATTTATATAGAGCCAACAGTTTGCGCAGCACTTTACAACATGAGGGTGGACAGTACAGTTACACTACCTATAAAATTATATAAATATTTATATATTATTATTCCTCAATTATTATTCCTGGATGTGGTAACTGCTTTTGGATGTTAATAAATAAATATATATATATATATAATATTTTTATTTTAATTTTTAACATCTAAAAACAGTTGCCATATATATATATATATATATATATATATATATATATATATATATATATATATATATATATATATATATATTTATTTTTATTTATTTATTTATTTATTAACATCCAAAAGCAGTTACCACATCCAGTCATTGAGGAATAATAACAACATATTTTACACATACAAATACACACATATAAAAGATACATACTGTATACACACAGAACAGTGAACACCTCCAGTCATTGTAGAACAGGAAGCCGTCCCATGCTGGCGCTGTCACTTTTAACCCTTTCCCAGCAGCCTAAAACAGATTTCAACAAATCTGGATGGTGAGGGGGGGGGGCGGGGGCTGGATCAAAAGAGCCAAAGTGACAGCTATGACAGCCATTAACCTCTTCTAAGCCACCAGGGCCTAACAAAGTGTCACCTATACTAGAGAACTTCTTTTTCTTTTCTTTTTTTAAATGGACCAGGACAGGGGCATGCTGAATCTTATTGTTGCCCAGGGGCTGATAGATAGATAGATAGATAGATAGATAGATAGATAGATAGATAGATAGATAGATCTCTGTGTAAAATGACGGCAGTATATAAAGTACCTGTAATACATTTTATATATATATATATATATATTATTGTCTCACACTACTGATGCTGGGATCACAGGCCAGGCTGGGCTTGCTGGGACTTTTAGTTTATCACAGCATGCATTCACATCTATACATACATACACACACATATATAGAAAAAACGATCAAATGGGATTGCTGCACTTAAAAAAAATCAAATTCCATTCAATGTCAAATGCATTTGAATTTTTCGAGTGCAGAAATCCCATGTGAACGTTTTTTCTTTCTTCTATGTATGACCTGTGGAAGGGTCTGATTGCTTGCACTGCTACAACTGGATCGTGTGCACTCCCCCTTCAACATTTTTATATATATATATATATATATATATATATATATATATATATATATATATATATATATATATATATATATATGTGTGTGTAGGTAGATGCATGCTGTGATGAACTACAAGTCCCAGAAAACCCAACCTGGCCTGTGATCAGCATCAGTGCTGTCAGAAATAATATATATGTGTGTGTGTGTGTGAATATAGAACTGTGTGTACACTTTTTTTCCTTTTGTGTGTGGGTGTATATTTATATTATATATGTATATAGATCTAGGTTTGTGTGTATAGCTATATAGAGAGATGCAGGCTGTGATGAACTACAAGTCACAGAAAGCCTAGCCTGGCCTGTGATCAGCATCAGTGCTGTCAGACAATAAAACATGTGTGTGTGTGTGTGTGTGTGTGTGTGTGTGTGTGTGTGTGTGTGTATGTATGTATAGATAGATAGGTAAGATGTGTGTAGGTAGATGCATGCTGTGATGAACTACAAGTCCCAGAAAACCCAACCTGGCCTGATCAGCATCAGTGCTGTCAGAAATAATACATTACATATATTATATTATATGTGTGTACATGTATATTATATATGTATATAGATCTAGGTTTGTGTGTATAGATATATATAGATAGATAGATAGATAGATAGATAGATAGATAGATAGATAGATAGATAGATAGATAGAGAGATGCATGCTGTGGTGAACTACAAGTCCCAGCAATCCCAACCTGGTCTGTGATCAGCATCAGTGCTGTCAGACAATAATACATATGTGTGTTATATAGATCCATACATATACACATATATATATATATATATATATATATATATATATATATATATATATATATATATATATATATATATATATATATATATATATATATATATATATATATATATATGTGTGTATGGATCTGTGTGTACATGTGTGTGTGTGTGTTTGTATATATATATATATATATATATATATATATATATATATATATATATATATATATATATATATGTAGATGAATGCTGTGATGAACTACAAGTGCCAGAATGCTCAGCCTGGCCTGTGATCAGCGTCAGTGCTGTGTATATATATATATATATAATTATATGTGGTGCATGTAGATGTGTATATAGGTAGACACAAGCTGTGATGAACTACAAGCCCCAGCATGCCATGTGTGACCTGTGATCAACATTAGTGCTGTGTATATATTAAATATGATTATATATATATATGGGGTGTATGTAGATGCTGTGATGGACTACAAGCCCCAGCATGCCCAGCCTGGCCTGTGATATATATTATGTGTATGTAGATGTGTATATAGGTAGATGACTGCTGTGGTGAACTACAAGCCCCAGCATGCCCAGCCAGGCCTGTGATATATATACATATTATGTGTATATAGGTAGATGAATGCTGTGGTGAACTACAAGCGCCAGCCTGGCCTGTGATATATATATTATGTGTATGTAGAGGTGTATATAGGTAGATGACTGCTGTGGTGAACTACAAGCCCCAGCATGCCCAGCCTGGCCTGTGATATATATACATATTATGTGTATATAGGTAGATGACTGCTGTGGTGAACTACAAGCCCCAGCATGCCCAGCCAGGCCTGTGATATATATACATATTATGTGTATATAGGTAGATGAATGCTGTGGTGAACTACAAGCGCCAGCCTGGCCTGTGATATATATATTATGTGTATATAGGTAGATGACTGCTGTGGTGAACTACAAGCCCCAGCATGCCCAGCCTGGCCTGTGATATATATACATATTATGTGTATATAGGTAGATGACTGCTGTGGTGAACTACAAGCCCCAGCATGCCCAGCCAGGCCTGTGATATATATACATATTATGTGTATATAGGTAGATGAATGCTGTGGTGAACTACAAGCGCCAGCCTGGCCTGTGATATATATATTATGTGTATATAGGTAGATGACGGCTGTGGTGAACTACAAGCCCCAGCATGCCCAGCCTGGCCTGTGATATATATACATATTATGTGTATATAGGTAGATGACTGCTGTGGTGAACTACAAGGCCCAGCATGCCCAGCCTGGCCTGTGATGATGAGGAGTGTACAGGAGACACTTACCGTGCGCTTTCTCCCCTCCTGTGATCTCCTGGAGGGGAGTGTTGTTGTTCTCCTGGGTCCCCCCACCACTCTATAGACGACACAGGGATGAGGCGGAGTAGAGGAGCCCCTCTTGTTGTCTTCCTCTCCTCTCTCCTCTCTCTCGGATACAATGTAACTCAATTTTCACCCAGCGAGGTAAAAAAAAAAAAATAACACATACAACGTTCTGTATCTAGCGAGCAGCTGCGAGCACAGACTCCGAGCCAGGCTTTGACAAGCAAGCGCCTCCGCCAATCCGGTCTCGGGCTCCGATGACAGCCGGCCAATGGGTGGGCGGGCCTTTGCCGGGGCGGGACCTGGCTGTCCGACCTGCGCTGTGAGGAAGAAGAGGGGTTAGGCTGCGCGGGCTCTCGAGGAGCGTGCGTGCGCGCGGCCGCGGAGGAGGAGAAGGAGAAGGGAGGGAGAGCGGGTTTGGTTGCGGCGTGTTGCTGCGAATCCCTCCGCCTGGGTGACGGGCTGCGGGCGCTTAACCCCTTCACAGCCGTGCTGGTGGCGGGGGAGGGGCTTAAAGGGACATGCACAGGAAAGGATTTTTTTGGGCAATTTAAAAAAACAATGCAAGATTTGCCCCATTAAATATTTTTAGAAAGTGGCCCCCAATTTTAATATTCGCAAAACTTCATTCTGTCTTGTTGTAAGCCAATTATTTTCATTTGTGTCCCCGTTGGAGAGATTCCCTTTCACTTCCTGTCCTAGAGACACAACAGGAAGTGACAATAAATCACCGCAGGAGCTGTTCTGGGCGTTCTGTGTTTAAAGTGTCTTCCAAGCCAATTCGTTTTTAATTTTTTGCCATCCACGTCCCCCTCTGGAGAGATTCCCCTTCACATCCTGTACAACAGGAAGTGGGAAGAAATCGCCTCTCGGTTGTCACTGCAGCAGCTGTCTCCCATTGGAGGGTTTCCCCTCTCTTCCTGTTCTGGTGACAACTGTGTTTTGACCTATTTTTCATATGCTTTCAATGACAATCCATATATTTTTTTTATATATATCTTAATAATATGAACGTTCTGCTTTTAAAGTGCCCTGTAAGCCTATTCTTTTTTTTTTTTTTTTTGCCTTGCCATATGTGTCCCCCTTGTACCGATTCCCCTTCACTTCCTGTCCTGGAGATACAACAGGAAGTGGGAAGAAACCCCCCCATTAGTTGTCACCAGAATAGGTGCCCCATAGAAAGCATCCCCCCCTTTTCATTTTGCCATCTGTGTCCCCTTTGTAGTGATTCTCCTTCACTTCCTGTTCTGGAGATACAACAGGAAATGGGAAGAAATCCCCCGTTAGTTGTCACCCGAATAGGTACCCCTGTAGAAAGCATCCCCCCCTTTATTTTGCCATTTGTGTCCCCCTTGTAGTGATTCCTTTTCACTTCATGTTCTGAAAACACAACAGGAAGTGGGAAGAATTCTCCAATTAGTTGTCACCAGAATAGGTGCCCCCATAGAAATCATCCCCCTTTTCATTTTGCCATTTGTGTCCCCCTTGTAGTGATTCCCCTTCACTTCCTGTCCTGAAGACACAACAGGAAGTGGGAAGAAATCCCCCATTAGTTGTCACCCGAATAGGTACCCCCGTAGAAAGCACCCCCCCCCCCTTTATTTTGTGATTTGTGTCCCCCTTGTACTGATTCTCCTTCACTTCCTGTTCTGGAGATACAACAGGAAATGGGAAGAAATCCCCCATTAGTTGTCACCAGAATAGGTGCCCTCATAGAAAGCATACCCCCCTTTTATTTTTGCCATTTGTGTCCCCCTTATAGTGATTCCTCTTCACTTCCTGTGCTGGAGACACAACAGAAAATGGGGAGAAATCCCCAATTAGTTGTCACCAGAATAGGTGCCCTCATAGAAAGCATACCCCCCTTTTCTTTTTGTCATTTGTGTCCCCCTTGTAGTGATTCCCCTTCACTTCCTGTTCTGGAGACACAACAGGAAGTGGGAAGAATTCTCCAATTAGTTAGGTGCCCCCATAGAAAGTATCCCCCCACCTTTTCCCTCTACTGGTGATAGCTGTGATTTGTTATAGTTTTCATGTTCTATCCTTTCAATGACAATGGTCTGCAGGTCTGTTTGGAGAGATTTTACATCACTTCCTGTCCAAACAGGAAGCAAAGAGACACGGACAGAAATCAACACCTGACAAAGTTTCTTTTTCTTCCCTATATGTTTGGAGACATTTTACATTACCTCCTGTCCAAACAGGAAGCGAAGAGACACATAAATCATTACCTGACAAAGGTTCTTTCTCTTCCTTATATGTCTGGAGAGATTTTACATCACTTCCTGTCCAAACAGGAAGTGAAGAGACACCGACAGAAATCATTACCTGACAAAGGTTCTTTCTCTTCCCTATATGTTTGGAGAGATTTACATCACTTCCTGTCCAAACAGGAAGTGAAGAGACACAGACAGAAATCAATACCTGACATAGGTTCTTTCTCTTCCCTATATGTTTGGAGGGATTTACATCACTTCCTGTCCAAACAGGAAGTGAAGAGACACAGACAGAAATCAATACCTGACATAGGTTCTTTCTCTTCCCTATATGTTTGGAGGGATTTACATCACTTCCTGTCCAAACAGGAAGTGAAGAGACACAGACAGAAATCAATACCTCACAAAGGTTCTTTCTCTTCCCTATATGTTTGGAGAGATTTACATCACTTCCTGTCCAAACAGGAAGTGAAGAGACACAGACAGAAATCATTACCTGACAAAGGTTCTTTCGTTTCCCTATATGTTTGGAGAGATTTACATCACTTCCTGTCCAAACAGGAAGTGAAGAGACACAGACAGAAATCATTACCTGACAAAGGTTCTTTCGTTTCCCTATATGTTTGGAGAGATTTACATCACTTCCTGTCCAAACAGGAAGTGAAGAGACACAGACAGAAATCATTACCTGACAAAGGTTCTTTCGTTTCCCTATATGTTTGGAGAGATTTACATCACTTCCTGTCCAAGCAGGAAGCGAAGAGACACAGACAGAAATAAATAACCTGACATAGGTTCTTTCGTTTCCCTATATGTTTGGAGAGATTTACATCACTTCCTGTCCAAACAGGAAGTGAAGAGACACAGACAGAAATCAATACCTCACAAAGGTTCTTTCTCTTCCCTATATGTTTGGAGAGATTTACATCACTTCCTGTCCAAACAGGAAGTGAAGAGACACAGACAGAAATCAATACCTGACAACGGTTCTTTCTCTTACCTTTCTCTTGGAGAGATTTCCCATCACTTCCTGTCCAAACAGGAAGCAAAGAGTCTTGACCCGGACCGTTCGGGTTTTGGCACATGTATCCGGGTTTCAGTCCACCTGAAACCCGGACACACATACAGTCCAACTGATCTCAACTGGGAGTCTCTATGGGGAGCCCTGGTATTAAGGTGGGGGTGACACTGACCCCATAGTTGCCAACATTGTAAAAAAATGTATAGGGACACTTTTTTGTCTGTGGGCGGAGTCTTATTATAATTAGGGGGTGGGGCATTCGTTTATAGGTGTGACGTAGTTGGGAAATAAAAATGTGGATCGCCGGACCTCTAGCAGCGGCGAAAAATTATGAAAAAACTGATTTCCCGGGTACACAATAAAATCGGGACAAGGGTCTAAATCTCATTAATTGACGCCATCAAAACGCAGCCACTGTGCCAATCAATTGCCACCACTGTGCCAACAAACGCAGCCACTGTGCCATCAATGTCGCCGCTGTGCCAGCAAATGCAGCCACTGTGCCCATCAATTGCCACGACTGTGCCATCAAACGCAGCCACTGTGCCATCAATGTCGCCGCTGTGCCATCAATTGCCGCCACTGTGCCATCAAACGCAGACACTGTGCCATCAAACGCAGACACTGTGCCCATCAAACGCAGCCACTGTGCAATCAAACACAGCCACTGTGCCATCAATTGCCGCCAATGTGCCATCAAACGCTGCCACTGTGCCATCAAACGCAGCCACTGTGCCATCAATTGCCGCCACTGTGCCATCAAACGCAGCCACTGTGCCCATCAGTTGCCGCTACTATGCCATCAAACGCAGCCACTGTGCCCATCAATTGCCGCCACTGTGCCATCAAGCGCAGCCACTGTGCCCATCAATTGCCGCCACTGTGCCAAACACAGCTACTGTGCCCATCAAACGCAGCCACTGTACCCATCAATTGCCACCACTGTGCCATCAAACGCAGCCACTGTGCCATCAATTGCAGTTACTGTACCCATCAATTGCTGCCAGTGTGCCCATTAATTGCTGCTACTGTGCCCATGAATTGCTGTCAGTGTGCCCATCAATTGCCACTACTGTGCCCATCAATTGCCGCTACTGTGCCCACCAAATGCTGCCAGTGTGCCCATCAAATGCTGCCAGCGTGCATCCCCCGCCCACGGCGGCTGTGTCCTCCACGCTCCTCGATGTTTTCTGCCGTCCTCTGCTATGATTGGACGCCTGATAGGCAGCGTCCAATCACAGTGCCAGTCGTTTCAGCCAATCAGGTGACAGGCAACAGACCCGAGCACCTGATTGGCTGAGAGGCGGTTCAGTGTTAGGAAAGCGATTGATTCACTTTCCTAGCACAACGCGGAGTGATCAGCGAACGCCCAGCATGGCGCCCGCTTTTCAACTTTTTGGACGCCTATTAGAGCCTACGGTTTTAATCAGGCGCTTTAAAAAAAAAACGCCGCTGTAATCCAGGTGCCCGGCGCCCGAAAAGGGGTCGCAGTGGACACGGGAACATTAGGACCTCTGGAGATGGACTTGTAACCTTGAGATTGTCCGTGCTTTCCCACAATGTTTGTTCTCAAATCCTCAGACAATTCTTTGCTCCGTGTGGCCCCCCGGAGACACACAACAGAAAGGTTGAGTCAAGTTTTCACCATTTTAACTGGTTGCCGGTGGGATTTCCATATTGTCAGCACCTGTTTTAGGTGAGTTTAATGGCAAATTACAGGAGCATTATAAGCTGGGAATGCAATTATTTCTTACAATTTTGGGGTCAGCTGATCGTACGTGAAGGTCAATGGGCATAGGTAAGAAAAGAAGTGGAAGTGCACCTGCCCGAAAAATGATCCGTCTTCCACAACGATCAGAAGCCACCTCTACAATACTCCCAGGAAGGTGACGTAGACCTCCGTAGTATTTCATTACATCCAGGTGATGGTGTCATACAGGAACTCTGTAGAGGGGAAACCGATCCTCGTCTTTGTATTGATGGCCCTAGAGGGAGATTTCCACAACTTCCAGGGGTGTGTCCAGAAAGGGGTGTGTCCAGAAAGGGGTGTGTCCAGAATGTCAGGATCCCAATGTTCCCAAATGGTGTAGGACTAATTCCCAAAAATGTGTAATTCAGGACTTTTTTTGTATAGAGCCAACATATGCCATAGCCGTTTACAGAGTATGTAGAGGTGTTCCCATCAGTCCCTGTCCCATGGTAGTCTACAGCCCTGGTGCCCAACTTGCATCCCACCAGTTCTTTCTGTGTGGTCCGCCACATCCTTGGCAGGTCCACCATCTGTTGGGCACTCTCTCTCTCTCTCTCTGTTACCATCAGTCCCTGTCCCATGGTAGTCTACAACTACAGTCCTGGTGCCCAACACTCAGGCCACCAACTCTTTCTGGTCCACCGCATCATTGGCTGGTCCACCACCTGTTGGGCACTCTCTCTTTCTCTCTCTGTTACCATCAGTTCCTGTCCCATGATAGTCTACAGCCCTGGTGCCCAACACTCAGGCCACCAGGTCTTTCTGTGTTGCCCACCTCATCCTTAGGTCCACCACCTGTTGGGCACTCTGTCGATCTTTCCATCAGTCCCTGTTCCATGGTCGTCTACAGCCCTGGTGCCCAACATGCAGCCCACCAGTTCTTTCTGTGTGGTCCGCCACATCCTTGGCACGGCCATCAGCTGTTGGGCACTCTCTCTTTCTGTTACCATCAGTCCCTGTCCTATGGTAGTCTACAGCCCTGGTGCCCAACTTGCAGCTCATCAGCTCTTTCTGTGTGGTCCGCCACATCCTTAGCAGGTCCACCACCTGTTGGGCACTCGCTCTCTCTCTCTCTGTTACCATCAGTCCCTATCCTATGGTAGTCTACAGCCCTGGTGCCCAACACTCAGGCCACCAGGTCTTTCTGTGTTGCCCACCTCATCCTTAGGTCCACCACCTGTTGGGTACTCTGTCTATCTTCCCATCAGTCCCTGTTCCTTGGTAGTCTACAGCCCTGGTGCCCAACATGCAGCCCACCAGTTCTTTCTGTGTGGTCCGCCACATCCTTGGCACGGGCATCAGCTGTTGGGCACTCTCTCTTTCTGTTACCATCAGTCCCTGTCCTATGGTAGTTTACAGCCCTGGTGCCCAACATGGAGCCAACCGGCTCTTTCTGTGTGGTCTGCCGCATCCTTGGCAGGTCCACCACCTATTGGGCACTCTCTCTCTCTCTCTCTCTCTGTTACCATCAGTTCCTGTCCCATGGTAGTCTACAGCCCTGATGCCCAACATGCAACCCACCAGCTCTTTCTGTGTGGCCCGCCACATCCTTGGCATGGCCATCAGCTATTGGGCAATTTCTCTCTGTGTTCTGATCAGTCCCTGTCCCATGGTAGTCTTCATCCCTGGTGCCCAACATGCAGCCCACCAGCTCTTGCTGGGTGGCCACAGTGCTGGGAGTTAGTATTGCATTCACTGGAATCATTTAACCCACCTCCCTTGAGCCCGGGCCTTCTTAGACCCACCTCCAGCCTGTGACTGGACAGTGAAAAAAGAAGAAACACAGTGATGAGCTCATCTCTCTGTTACTCTGCTCTCTCCTCCTATCAGCATGCTTATTGCCAGCACATGAACTGGCTGCTTCTTTGTCTCTGCTTCCAGCCCCACTTTACAGGGACTGTAAGAGTTTGATTTCAGGTCACATTCAGGTACTCTTGTATTGACACCCGTCACCCGATTGTCTGAAGGGACAGGCTATCCTATTGGACGCCTAGGAGGAGGAGGAGGGGAGGAGACGCACGGCGGAAGCTGCCTTGATGCAGAAGAGGGGGAGAGGACACAGGAGCTGCTGCCCGTAGGTGCCCGCAGCCCTTGTGGGTTTAACCAATCTTGTTTTACAATTCTCCTTTAAAGGGGCGTCACAAGGGGTGTGTCCTATGCCTGCATACTTTTGCCGATAGGTGTCCCTCATTCCCATCTCAAAAAGTTGGGAGGTGTGGCTATTGCCATACTGATCCTCCTCCCGGCCAATCAGGAAACGGGTCTTGAGACCCGTCACCCGATTGCCTGAAGGGACAGGCGATCCTATTGGACGCCTAGGAGGAGGAGGAGGGGAGGAGACGCACGGCAGAAGCTGCCTTGATGCAATAGAGGGGGAGAGGACACAGGAGCTGCTGCCCGCCGCCCGTAGGTGCCCGCAGCCATTGTGGGTTTAACCAATCTTGTTTTTTTTTTACAATTCTCCTTTAAGGGGGCGTCGCAAGAGGTGTGTCCTATGCCTGCATACTTTTGCCGATAGGTGTCCCTCATTCCCAAATTAAAAAAGTTGGGAGGTATGGCTATTGCCATACTGATCCTCCTTCCGGCCAATCGGGAAGTGGGTCTTGAGACCCGTCACCCGATTGCCTGAAAGGACAGGCGATCTTATTGGACGCCTAGGAGGAGGAGGGGAGGAGACGCACGGAGGAAGCTGCCTTGATGCAGAAAAGGGGGAGGGGACACAGGAGCCGCTGCCCGCAACCCGCCCGCTGCCCACCTGCAACCGAGAGGTGGTAAGTGCCGGGCTTGATGACCAACTAATTGATGGGAGGGAGGGGGGGGCCAGTGGTTATGTTGGGACCGACCTACCTAATGCAGGGGGAAAACTGTGGTGGGGGGGGGGAGTGTTTTTTTTTTACTGCCACCACTAGTTGGCGCTATATAATTCCTGTATAATAATAATACCGTATTTATCGGCGTATACCGCGCACTTTTTTGCCCTGAAAATCAGGGCAAAATCGTGGGTGCGCGGTATACGCTGATACCCGCTTTCCCGCGCCGAGTTTGAATACTGCGCCGACATATTCCGAACGCAGTACACTCGTGTATTGTCGGGCAGTCTCAGCTCCTCCGGCACTGACGTCCTGGACGTACAGGACGTCAGCGCGGGTAGCCGAGCATTGCCGACAATACACAAGTGTACTGCGCTCTGTATATGTTGGCGCAGTATTCAAACTCCGCGCGGGAAACGAGCGGGGAGGACGCGAGGACACCGCACAAGGACGCCGGACCCGACAAAGAGGACACCCGAAGCCGCAGACGGACGCCGGACCCCACGAGGCCACCGATGGACGCCGCGCAAGACACCAAAACTGTAAGTACAAAAAAAACGTTTTTTACACAGGATTCGGGGCAACTTTAGGGGTGCGCGGTATATGCGGTAGCACGTTATACCGCGATAAATACGGTAATTTGCAGCAAACAGAGGTCATCGGATAGAGGCAAGTATTCATCTGTGGAGGGGAAGGGGGGGGGGGGTTTCGATTACATCAGGGGAGGGGCCAAAAATAATAAAATGCATATTTTTTTTTTTTTTTTTTTTTTTGCACTTATCCTTTAAGGAAATAACTTTCTTTAATGAATCTTATAAAATCGCGGAAAACTGCTTCCCTCCACAATAACTGCGCCGCCCGGTGTGCCAGCTCAAGGGGGGGGGGGCGGTTTAGAACAGTTTGCCCCCTCTTGACCATCGCCAGCTGTTCCAAAGCCTTCAACTGCAGAGACTGTGATCATGCAAACCTACAAATCATACGGTCAGCTTCTGGGCATCGGCGCCCCCTGCTGGTACGCATAGAGCTGCGAGCGCTGACGCGCTGACTGACAAGCCGTGCGTTCGCAGGAGGTCGCGTTTCAAATAAATGACTTTAATTTTATAGGCCCAGATTCAAGTAGCAATTGCGCCTGTGTAACCATAGGTTACGCAGCGCAATTGCTTACTTGCCCCGGCGTTACGAATGCTCCTGATTCAGGAACATCGTAACGCCGACTGCAGCCTAAAATCTGCGTGGCATAAGGCTCTTATGCCACGCATATCTAGGCTGCATTCTTGCGATGACCGCTAGGGGGCGTTCCCGTTGTGCTCAGTGTATAGTATGCAAATTGCATACTGACACCGATTCACAATGTTGCGCGAGCCCTGCGTACGCAATTTACGTCGTTTCCGTACGGCGTGTTTAGCGTAGGGCTGCCCCTTCTAATAGCAGGGGCAGCCAATGCTAAAGTATACCCGTCGTTCCCGCGTCGCGACGTTCGAATTTTACGTAATTTGCGTAAGTGATTTCGTGAATGGCGCTGGACGCCATTCACGTTCACTTTGAAGCAAATGACGTCCTTGCGACGTCATTTGCCGCAATGCACGTCGGGAAAGTTTCCCGACGGAGCATGCGCTCTACGCTCGGCGCGGGAGCGCGCCTAATTTAAATGATTCCCGCCCCCTACGGGATCATTTACATTAGGCGCCCTTACGCAGGGCAAGTTTACACAGCGCACACGCAATTTACGGAGCTACTGCTCCGTGAATCGCGGGTAGCGCAGTAAATTTGCGGGGGCGCAGGGCAAAAACGCTGCCCTGCGCCTCCGTAAATAAGGGGCAAATCTACCTGAATCCGGGCCATAGTATTTTTTTTTTTTTTTTAGACCGGTGCTAATCCTTAAAGAACCCCTCCTTTATTTTATTATCCCATATGTAACAAAATTAAACTTTTTCCCTATTCTGCTCATATTTTGCCTTCTATGCCCCCCCCCCCTCCCCCCATCAACATTTGATTTTTATTACATATCTTATATTAGATACAGTGATGGGTCTCTGCGCTCCTCTATGCAATACAGGCAAATCATGGCTGGTGGGAGGGGCCAGCAGGGGGCTGTACTTAGCTTCCTGAAAACACAGCACCCCACCTCCTCTCAGTCCTGATGTAAGCAGTGGGAGGAGTTATGCAAATATCAAAATGCCTTGATCCAGTCTAAAGGAGTTGGTGTTCCTAGGCAGGCTAGGTAGCGCCCACATGTGATGCTGAGCCTCCATGATTGGACGATCTGAAATCCAATGAGTGAAGGAGGCGGGGCAGTCAGGCTGAGGAGGAAACTACTAGATAAGGGGTGCCGGTTTACTGATCTTCAAACCTTATAGGAACCAGAGTGTGCCCCATCATTGGTGTCAGTGGGAGGAATAGAGCCCCATCATTGGTGTCAGTGGGAGGAATAGTGTCCCATCATTGGTGTCAGTGGGAGGAATAGTGCCCCATTATTGGTGTCAGTGGGAGGAATAGTGTCCCATCATTGGTGTCAGTGGGAGGAATAGTGTCCCATCATTGGTGTCAGTGGGAGGAATAGTGCCCCATCAGTGGTGTCAGTGGGGGGAATAGTGTCCCATCATTGGTGTCAGTGGGGGGAATAGTGTCCCATCATTGGTGTCAGCGGGAGGAATAGTGCCCCATCAGTGGTGTCAGCGGGAGGAATAGTGCCCCATCAGTGGTGTCAGCGGGAGGAATAGTGTCCCATCATTGGTGTCAGTGGGAGGAATAGAGCCCCATCATTGGTGTCAGTGGGAGGAATAGTGCCCCATCAGTGGTGTCAGTGGGAGGAATAGTGCCCCATCATTGGTGTCAGTGGGAGGAATAGTGCCCCATCAGTGGTGTCAGCGGGAGGAATAGTGTCCAATCATTGGTGTCAGTGGGAGGAATAGTGCCTCATCATTGGTGTCAGTGGAAGGAATAGTGCCTCATCATTGGTGTCAGTAGGACTAATAGTGCCCCATTGTTGGTGTCAGTAGGACTGATAGTGCCCCATTGTTGGTGTCAGTAGGACGAATGGTGCCCCAAGGGCTGGATAAAGGCAAGCAAAGGGTGCAGCTTCCAATGTACATTGTGAGAAGCTCACAGTGTGCGGTGAAATCAGAGTGAGCTTTGCTTGCCATGTTTTTTCATTTGACCGGTGTGTGTGCACCTTTTAAGCGCGCATTATCATCTAGCGAACATTGAACGCAGACTCTCGCTCTTCCAATTACTGTAAGGCGTGGTCGCGGTGCGAACCCCCTCGCTGCGTTTTCCAGGATTCTAATTCCTGAGACGCCCTTCTAAGCAGGCAAGACGTAGACACCTCTAACCCTATTAACGTCTGCCAGGATGGCCTTCCTCTCCCAGGAGCGTCCTGGGCATGCCCATCGCCGAGCAGAGCCGCCACTTAACCGTATGTCCAATCACCGTATTGACAGATGCCTTCTCCCTGCTAATATATGGCGACTCCTGACCCGAGGCATCATGGGACAATCCCCAGGCAAGTCCTGCGTCTGCTGCGTCTGCTTTCCTCTCCTTAAAGGGGAACGCCAATGGTTGGGCAAAGGATCTCCGGCCTGGCCTTCTCCGTGGGTTGGGGTTCCTTCTGTGGGCCCTACTGTGCCCTGTAGGACCACCATTAGGAATCATGGGGCCCAGTACAGCCTACCTAACACGAAATTTCCCCACCACCACCACCATCATTCATTCAATGGTTGAGACATCCATGAGTGGCCCTAGTAGTGCTCACTTCTCTGGGGGGTCCTGGCATGGGTGAAGTCAGTAGAGTGCCCGCTCCAATGCCGGGCACAAATTAACCCGAGGAGTGCACAGCCCACTAGATAGTGCCACCCAGAAGCAAGGTAATAAGGACTGGCCCTGCAGCTCCCCCAGTGGCAGCAGAGAGAGGAGCAGCAATACAAACTTGGCGCCCAACGTGGGGCAAGAGGATGAGGATGGGGCGCTCGGTTCGGCTGCTCTCTGGACTGAAGCGTTTTTAGGGTCTTTGTTGTCCCAGAGTTACAGAGGGATGCCCGGTGCCACTTCTAGAAGTGTCTGATGCCTGATTTCCCTCTGCTTCCCTCGTTGGTCAATACGAGTTGGCCGGCAGTGGTGGCACCCTCTTTACACACTTTATCCACATCTGGGGCCCCTCTGGACTTTTCCTACAGCTCCCCCAGAGGCAGCAGAGACAGAAGCAGCAACAAAAACTTGGTGGCCCACTTGGGGCAAGAGGATGAGGATGGGGTTCTAGATTTGGCTGCTCTCTGAGCAGTAATTGGCCCCATGAAGCCCTTCAAGGCAGTCCTTGCCTGGACTCTGAATACTCTTGACTGCTGCCTGCTTTGACTCCTGTCTGGACTATGATTACTCTTGCCTGCCACCTGCCTAAACTCTTCTTGGACTCTGACTACTCTTATCTGCTGCCTGCCTTGACCCTTACCTGGACTCTGGCTGCTCTTGCCAGCTGCCTGCCTCGACCGCTTCCTGAACTGTGACTTTTCTTGCCTGTCTTTACGTCTGCCTAGACCCTAACTACTCTTGCCTGCCGCCTGCCCTGACCCCTGCCTGGACTCTGACTACTCTTGCCTGCCACTGCCTTGACCAATGCCTGAACGCTGATTTTTCTTCCCTGCTGCCTTTCTTGACCCCTGGCCGGACTCTGAATACTCTTGCCTGCTGCCTGCTTTGACCCCTGCCTGGACCATGATTATTCTTGCCTGCCGCCTGCCTCAATTTTTTCCGGACTCTGGCTACTCTTGCCAGCAGCCTGCTTCGACTGCTTCCTAAACTCAGAATTTTCTTGCCTGTCTTGAATTCTGCCTAAACTCTTACTACTCTTGCCTGCTGCCTGTCTTGAGCCCTGCCTGGACTCTGACTTCTCTTGCCTGCCACCTGCCTTGACCCCTGCCTGAATGCTGATTTTTCTTCCCTGCTGCCTTCCTTGACCCCTGGCTGGACTCTGAATACTCTTGCCTGTTTGGCCCCTGTTTGGACTCTGGCTACTCTTGCCAGTTGCCTGCCTCGACCTCTTCCAGGACTCTGGCTACTCTTATCTGCCGCCTGCCTTGACCCTTGCGTGGACTCTGGCTGCACTTGCCAGCTGCCTGCCTCGACCGCTTCCTAAAACTGTGACTTTTCTTTCCTGTCTTGACTTCTGCCTAGACTCTGACTACTCTTGCCTGCCGCCTGCCTTGCCTCCCATCTGGACTCTGACTTTTCTTGCCTGCTGCCTGCTTTGACCCCTGCCTGGACCATTATTATTCTTGCCTGTCGCCTGCCTCAACTTTTTCTGGACTCTGGCTACTCTTGCCAGCTGCCTGCCTCGACCTGTTCCTGGACTCTGGCTACTCTTGCCAGCAGCCTGCCGCGACCTCTTCCTGCATTCTGGCTACTCTTGCCTGTCGCCTGTCTTGAGCCCTGCCTGGACTCTGACTACTCTTGCCTGCCACCTGCCTTGACCCATGCCTGAACGCTGATTTTTCTTCCCTGCTACCTTCCCTGACCCCTGGCTGGACTTTGAATACTCTTACCTGAACCCTACCTTGACCCCTGCCTGGACCATTATTATTCTTGCCTGTCGCCTGCCTCAACTTTTCCTGGACTCTGGCTACTCTTGCCAGCTGCCTGCCTTGAACCCTGTTTGGACTCTGGCTACTCTTGCCAGCAGCCTGCCTCGACCTCTTCCTGCATTCTGGCTACTCTTGCCTGTCGCCTGCCTTGAGCCCTGCCTGCCACCTGCCTTGACCCATGCCTGAACGCTGATTTTTCTTCCCGGCTGCCTTCCCTGACCCCTGGCTGGACTTTGAATACTCTTACCTGAACCCTACCTTGACTCCTGTCTGGACTCTGACTTTTCTTGCCTGCTGCCTACTTTGACCCCTGCCTGGACTCTGGCTACTCTTGCCAGCTGCCTGCCTCGACCTCTTCCTGGACTCTGGCTACTCTTGCCAGCTTCCTGCCTCGACCTCTTCCTGGACTCTGGCTACTCTTACCAGCTGCCTGCTTCGACCTCTTCCTGGACTCTGGCTACTCTTGCCAGCTGCCTGCTTTGACCCCTGCCTGGACTCTGGCTACTCTTACCAGCTGCCTGCCTCGACCTCTTCCTGGACTCTGGCTACTCTTGCCAGCTTCCTGCCTCGACCTCTTCCTGGACTCTGGCTACTCTTGCCAGCTTCCTGCCTCGGCCTCTTCCTGGACTCTGGC
>NC_053501.1:108757750-108843687 GCF_905171775.1 Rana temporaria
AGGGTAGAGAGAAAGAAGGAAAGAATGAAGGAGAGAGAGAAAGAGAGAAATAAAGAAAGAAGAGAGAGAAAGAAGGAAAGAATGAAGGAGAGAGAGAAAGAGAGAAATAAAGAAAGAAGAGAGAGAAAGAAGGAAATAATGAAAGAGAGAGAGAAGGAAAGAAAGAAGGAAATAATGAAAGAGAGAGAGAAGGAAAGAAAGAAGGCGAGAGAGAGAAAGAAGGAAAGAAAGGAGAGAGAAAAAAGGGGGGAAAAAGGAGAGAGATAGAGAGAAGGAAAGAAAAAAGTAGAGCAAGAGAAAGAAAGAAGAGAGAGAGGGAAAGAAGGGGAAAGAAAAAGGGGAAGAATAAAGAAGAGAGAGAAAGAAGGAAAGAAAGAAGTAGAGAGACAGAGGAAGAAAGAAGGAAGAGAGAGACGGAAAGAATGAAGGAGAGAGAGAAGGAAAGAAAGAAGGAGAGAGAGAAAGGATAGATAGATAGATAGATAGATAGATAGATAGATAGATAGATAGATAGATAGATAGATAGATAGATAGATAGATAGATAATGGGCAAACCAAAGTTGGCCATAAATTATACAATTTTCTTTAGATTTTCCTTAAATTTTAAATGTTTCGGTGAGACCTCATATTATATGGTTTTGGTAAATCTAAAGTAAAATTGTATAATGTATGGCCAGCCTTAGATATCTCAGTTCTCTATCTATCTATCTATCTATCTATCTATCTATCTATCTATCTATCTATCTATCTATCTATCTATCTATCTATCTATCTATCTATCTATTGCAGTTCCTGTGAGCCCAGTATGGGGGATGGGTTGTCTGATGGAGACATTAATTGGGCAGAGCACTCGGAATATTCTTGGAAATGACTTGGATGTAACAGAGACGGTTCTCCTGTAACCCACAAGACGTCCGAGTGCAGCGACCGCCGATCGATGGAAGTCAGTCTCAGACACACAGTAACCCTCGCTCTGATCTCTCCTCATTGACTGGCCCCGAGGCCTCGGAATATCTTATTAATGAAGAGCCGGCGTGTCAGTGGCCCCTCTGCCTGATGTGAGTCGCCTTCCCTACTGCCGAGCCGAGAGGAGCTTCTAATAAGGTTCAATAATGAGGGTATAAGAGAATCTATTCCTTCTACACTATCCTGAGACTGGCCACACCGTCATCTTTTATTTTGTTCAACCGCCGGATGGTCTGATTCCCCCAAACCACACATTCCAGGTGGATTGGGAAATCCTTCCCGATGTGTCATTGTATTCTGACATCCACCAATGTAAGGAACATTCTTCCCACTGATCACCAATGTAAGGAACATTCTTCTCACTGATCACCAATGTAAGGGACATTCTTCCCACTGATCACCAATGTAAGGGACATTCTTCTCACTGATCACCAATGTAAGGAACATTCTTCCCACTGATCACCAATGTAAGGAACATTCTTCTCACTGATCACCAATGTAAGGGACATTCTTCTCACTGATCACCAATGTAAGGGACATTCTTCTCACTGATCACCAATGTAAGGAACATTCTTCCCACTGATCACCAATGTAAGGGACATTCTTCTCACTGATCACCAATGTAAGGGACATTCTTCTCACTGATCACCAATGTAAGGGACATTCTTCTCACTGATCACCAATGTAAGGGACATTCTTCCCACTGATCACCAATGTAAGGGACATTCTTCCCACTGATCACCAATGTAAGGGACATTCTTCTCACTGATCACCAATGTAAGGGACATTCTTCTCACTGATCACCAATGTAAGGGACATTCTTCTCACTGATCACCAATGTAAGGGACATTCTTCTCACTGATCACCAATGTAAGGGACATTCTTCTCACTGATCACCAATGTAAGGAACATTCTTCTCACTGATCACCAATGTAAGGAGCATTCTTCTCACTGATCACCAATGTAAGGAGCATTCTTCTCACTGATCACCAATGTAAGGGACATTCTTCCCACCGATCACCAATGTAAGGAACATTCTTCCCACTGATCACCAATGTAAGGGACATTCTTCCCACTGATCACCAATGTAAGGAACATTCTTCCCACTGATCACCAATGTAAGGGACATTCTTCCCACTGATCACAATGTAAGAAACATTCTTCTCACTGATCACCAATGTAAGGAACATTCTTCTCACTGACCACCAATGTAAGGAACATTCTTCCCACTGATCACCAATATAAGGAACATTCTTCCCACTGATCACCAATGTAAGGAACATTCTTCCCACTGATCACCAATGTAAGGGACATTCTTCTCACTGATCACCAATGTAAGGAACATTCTTCCCACTGATCACCAATGTAAGGAACATTCTTCTCACTGATCACCAATGTAAGGAGCATTCTTCCCACTGATCACCAATGTAAGGGACATTCTTCTCACTGATCACCAATGTAAGGAACATTCTTCCTACTGATCACCAATGTAAGGAACATTCTTCCCACTGATCACCAATGTAAGGGACATTCTTCCCACTGATCACCAATGTAAGGGACATTCTTCCCACTGATCACCAATGTAAGGAGCATTCTTCTCACTGATCACCAATGTAAGGAACATTCTTCCCACTGATCACCAATATAAGGAACATTCTTCTCACTGATCACCAATGTAAGGAACATTCTTCTCACTGATCACCAATGTAAGGGACATTCTTCTCACTGATCACCAATGTAAGGCACATTCTTCTCACTGATCACCAATGTAAGGGACATTCTTCTCACTGATCACCAATGTAAGGAACATTCTTCCCACTGATCACCAATGTAAGGAACATTCTTCCCACTGATCACCAATGTAAGGGACATTCTTCTCACTGATCACCAATGTAAGGAACATTCTTCTCACTGATCACCAATGTAAGGGACATTCTTCCCACTGATCACCAATGTAAGGAGCATTCTTCTCACTGATCACCAATGTAAGGGACATTCTTCTCACTGATCACCAATGTAAGGAACATTCTTCCCACTGATCACCAATGTAAGGGACATTCTTCCCACTGATCACCAATGTAAGGAACATTCTTCCCACTGATCACCAATGTAAGGAACATTCTTCTCACTGATCACCAATGTAAGGGACATTCTTCTCACTGATCACCAATGTAAGGAACATTCTTCCCACTGATCACCAATGTAAGGAACATTCTTCTCACTGATCACCAATGTAAGGAGCATTCTTCCCACTGATCACCAATGTAAGGGACATTCTTCTCACTGATCACCAATGTAAGGAACATTCTTCCTACTGATCACCAATGTAAGGAACATTCTTCCCACTGATCACCAATGTAAGGGACATTCTTCCCACTGATCACCAATGTAAGGGACATTCTTCCCACTGATCACCAATGTAAGGAGCATTCTTCTCACTGATCACCAATGTAAGGAACATTCTTCCCACTGATCACCAATATAAGGAACATTCTTCTCACTGATCACCAATGTAAGGAACATTCTTCTCACTGATCACCAATGTAAGGAACATTCTTCTCACTGATCACCAATGTAAGGGACATTCTTCTCACTGATCACCAATGTAAGGAACATTCTTCTCACTGATCACCAATGTAAGGGACATTCTTCTCACTGATCACCAATGTAAGGCACATTCTTCTCACTGATCACCAATGTAAGGGACATTCTTCTCACTGATCACCAATGTAAGGAACATTCTTCCCACTGATCACCAATGTAAGGAACATTCTTCCCACTGATCACCAATGTAAGGGACATTCTTCTCACTGATCACCAATGTAAGGAACATTCTTCTCACTGATCACCAATGTAAGGGACATTCTTCCCACTGATCACCAATGTAAGGAGCATTCTTCTCACTGATCACCAATGTAAGGGACATTCTTCTCACTGATCACCAATGTAAGGAACATTCTTCCCACTGATCACCAATGTAAGGGACATTCTTCCCACTGATCACCAATGTAAGGAACATTCTTCTCACTGATCACCAATGTAAGGAACATTCTTCCCACTGATCACCAATGTAAGGGACATTCTTCTCACTGATCACCAATGTAAGGAACATTCTTCTCACTGATCACCAATGTAAGGAACATTCTTCCCACTGATCACCAATGTAAGGAACATTCTTCTCACTGATCACCAATGTAAGGAACATTCTTCTCACTGATCACCAATGTAAGGCACATTCTTCTCACTGATCACCAATGTAAGGGACATTCTTCTCACTGATCACCAATGTAAGGGACATTCTTCTCACTGATCACCAATGTAAGGAGCATTCTTCTCACTGATCACCAATGTAAGGGACATTCTTCTCACTGATCACCAATGTAAGGGACATTCTTCCCACTGATCACCAATGTAAGGAACATTCTTCCCACTGATCACCAATGTAAGAGACATTCTTCTCACTGATCACCAATGTAAGGAACATTCTTCCCACTGATCACCAATGTAAGGAACATTCTTCCCACTGATCACCAATGTAAGGGACATTCTTCTCACTGATCACCAATGTAAGGGACATTCTTCTCACAGATCACCAATGTAAGGGACATTCTTCTCAGGCCTCGTACACACGACAGAGATTCTCGGCAGAATTCGCCGAGAAACTCGGTCAAAACCCGGATTCTGCCGAGAATCTCTGTCGTCTGTACAGTTTTGGCTCGATGGAGCCGCCGAGGAGCTCGACGAGAAAATAGAGAACATGTTCTCTATTTTCTCGTTGGCCGCGTTGTTCTATAGGAGAAGGCGGCCCGCCGAGCTCTTCGGCGGCTTCATCCCAAAACGAGACGAGGAACTCGACGTGCCAAGCACGTCGAGTTTCTCTGTCGTGTGTACGAGGCCTCACTGATCACCAATGTAAGGAACATTCTTCTCACTGATCACCAATGTAAGGAACATTCTTCCCACTGATCACCAATGTAAGGGACATTCTTCTCACTGATCACCAATGTAAGGAACATTCTTCTCACTGATCACCAATGTAAGGAACATTCTTCCCACTGATCACCAATGTAAGGAACATTCTTCCCACTGATCACCAATGTAAGGAACATTCTTCCCACTGATCACCAATGTAAGGGACATTCTTCCCACTGATCACCAATGTAAGGGACATTCTTCCCACTGATCACCAATGTAAGGAACATTCTTCCCACTGATCACCAATGTAAGGGACATTCTTCTCACTGATCACCAATGTAAGGAACATTCTTCCCACTGATCACCAATGTAAGGGACATTCTTCCCACTGATCACCAATGTAAGGAACATTCTTCCCACTGATCACCAATGTAAGGGACATTCTTCTCACTGATCACCAATGTAAGGAACATTCTTCCCACTGATCACCAATGTAAGGGACATTCTTCTCACTGATCACCAATGTAAGGGACATTCTTCTCACTGATCACCAATGTAAGGGACATTCTTCCCACTGATCACCAATGTAAGGAACATTCTTCTCACTGATCACCAATGTAAGGGACATTCTTCCCACTGATCACCAATGTAAGGGACATTCTTCTCACTGATCACCAATGTAACATCACAAAAGTTTAGACCCGAACTGCAAAGTCCATTGCAGTCTATGGGACCCAAACTTGAAAAATCAAAAGATCCCATTTGGAAGGCTTATACAGTGCCTTAAAAAAGTATTCATACCCCTTGAAATTTTCCACATTTTGTCATGTTACAACCAAAAGTGTAATTGTATTTTATTGGGATTTTATGTGATGAACCAACACAAAGTGGCCAATAATTGTGAAGTGGAAGGAAAATAATAAATGGTTTTCAACATTTTTTACAAATAAATATGTGAAAAGTGTGGGGGGGGGGGGGCATTTGTATTCAGCCCCCTTTATTCTGATACCCCTAACTAAAATCTAGTGGAACCAATTGCCTTCAGAAGTCACCTAATTAATAAATAGAGTCCACCTGTGTGTAATTTAATCTCAGTCAGGGGCGGACTGACCATTCGGGCTCTCGGGCACTGCCCGAGGGCCCCATGTCACTAGGGGGCCCCATCAGGGTTGCCAGCCTCAATAAAACAGTATGTAAAAATCTGTATTTTGTTTTAGAAATCCCAAGATTATAGCTGCCCCGCCTCTCCAGTACTTTTCAGTGTGTGTGTGTGTGTGTGTGTATACTGTGTGGCCCCATAATCTCCTATTGCCCTGGGGCCCCATGAGTTGTCAGTCCGCCCCTGTTCTCAGTATAAATACAGCTGTTCTGTGGAGTCCTCAGAGGTTTGTTAGAGAACCTTAGTGAACAAACAGCATCATGAAGGCCAAGGAACACACCAGACAGGTCAGGGATAAAGTTGTGGAGAAGTATAAAGCAGGGTTAGGTTATAAAAAAATCTCCCAAGCTTTGAAGATCTCACAGAGCTTCTGTTCAATCCTTCATCCGAAAATGGGAAGAGTATGGCACAACTGCCAACCTACCAAGACATGGCCGTCCACCTAAACTGACCGGGCCGGGCAAGGAGAGCCTTCATCAGAGAAGCAGCCAAGAGGCCCATGGGAACTCTGGAGGAGCTGCAGAGATCCACAGCTCAGGGGGGAGAATCTGTCCACAGGACAACTATTAGTGGTCTCTCCACAAATCTGACCTTTATGGAAGAGTGACAAGAAGAAAGACATTGGGGAAAGGAAGACATAAGAAGTCCTGTTTGCAGTTTGTGAGAAGCCATGTGGGGGAGGGGGACACAGCAAACATGTGGAGGAAGGTGCTCTGGTTAGATGAGAAATTTATTTTTTTGGTCTAAAAGCAAAACGCTATGTGTGGCGGAAAACTAAGACAGCACATCACCCTGAACAAACCATCCCCACTGTGAAACATGGTGGTGGCAGCATCATGTGGTGGGGATGAATTTCTTCAACAGGGGCAGAGAAGATGGTCAGAGTTGATGGGAAGATGAATGGAGCCAAATACAGGACAATCTTAGAAGAAAACCTATTAGTGTCTGCAAAAGACTTGAGACTGGGGGGGGGGGGGGGGGGGGGTCACCATCTAGCAGGACAACGACCCTAAACATACAGCCAGAACTACAATGGAATGGTTTAGATCAAAGCATATTCATGTGTTAGAATGGCCCAGTCACAGTCCAGACCTAAATCACATTGAGAATCTGTGGCAAGACTTGAAAATTGCTGATCACAGACGCTCTCCATCCAATCTGACAGAGCTTGAGATATTTTACAAAGAAGAAGAATGGGCAGAAATGTCCCTCTCTAGATGGGCAAAGCTGGTAGAGACACCCCCAAAAAGACTTGTAGAGAAAGGGGGTTGTACAAAGTATTGACTCTGGGGGGGCGCCATACAAATGCCCCCTCCCCCACACTTTTTACATATTTATTTGTAAAAAAAAATGAAAATCATTTATTGTTTTCATTCCACTTCACAATTATGTGACACTTTGTGTTGGTTCATCACATAAAATCCCAATAAAATACATTTACGTTTTTGGTTGTAACATGGCAAAATGTGGAAAATTTCAAGGGGTATGAATACTTTTTCAAGGCACTGTATGTAAGTTATGGGCCAAAAAAAAAGGGTATGGATATCTGGGAACTGCCCTTTAGGGGGTCATGTATCAATGCAAATTTTTTTTTTTTTTTAACCACTTAAGTACCCATTCACGCCGATATACGTCGGCAGAATGGCACGGCTGGGCACATCCAGGTACATGTACGTGGCTCTTTAAGCCCAGCCGTGAGGTCGCGGGCGCGTGCACGTAACCCGGTCCAAAGCTCCGTGACCGCGGGACTCGCGAACCCGATCGCCGCTGGAGTCCCGCGATCGGTCCCCGGAGCTGAAGAACGGGGAGAGCCGCGTGTAAACACAGCTTCCCCGTTCTTCACTGTGGCGCCGTCAACGATCGTGTGTTCCCTTTTATAGGAAAACACAATCGATGATGTCACACCTACAGCCCCGCCCCCCTACAGTTAGAAACACAGATGAGGTCACACCTAACCCCTTCAGCGCCCCCTTGTGGTTAACTCCCAAACTGCAATTCTCATTTTCACAGTAATCAGTGCATTTTTAATGCATTTTTTGCTGTGAAAATGACAATGGTCCCAAAAATGGCGTCAAAATTGTCCGAAGTGTCCGCCATAATGTCGCAGTACCGAAAAAAATCGCTGATCGCCGCCATTAGTAGTAAAAAAAAAAATAATTAATAAAAAGGCAATAAAACTATCCCCTTTTTTGTAAACGCTATAAATTTAGCGCAAACCAATCGATAAACGCTTATTGCGATTTTTTTACCACAAATAGATAGAAGAATACGTATCGGCCTAAACTGAGGAAAATAAATAATGTTTTATATGTTTTTGGGGGATATTTATTATAGAAAAAAGTAAAAAATATTGAATTTTTTTCAAAATTGTCGCTCTATTTTTGTTTATAGCGCAAAAAATAAAAACCGCAGAGGTGATCAAAAACCACCAAAAGAAAGCTCTATTTGTGGTAAAAAAAAAGGACGCCATTTTTGTTTGGGAGCCACGTCGCACGACCGCGCAATTGTCAGTTAAAGCGACGCAGTGCCGAATCGCAAAAACTGCCCGGGTCCTTTAGCTGCCTAAAGGTCCGGGTCTTAAGTGGTTAAAAGATAGTTTTTACAGAAGCAGTGATTTCAGTGTTGCTTAAAGTGAAACAATAAAAAAATGAAAGATTCCTTTAAATATCGTGCCTGGGGCGGTCCCCTTAGTCTGCCTGTAAAGTTGGGCATCTGTAGCATGTATAGAACCTGCTGCAGCAAAACTGACATTTATCAAGAAAAAAAAAAGAAGACATTTCAATAGATTTTTCCTGCAAGCTTTCTTTATTTTGTAAACAACGGCTTGGGGAGTCAGCGGCCCGGATTCAGCTAGATTTGCGCATTTATTACGGAGGCACAGGGCAACGATTTTCCCTGCGCCCCTGCAATTTTTTTGCGCTGCCCTCGATTCACGGAGCAGAAGCTCCGTAAATTGCGCGGGCGCGCCGGCAAAATGCCTGGCGCAAGCGCGTGCAATTTAAATTGTCCCGTAGGGGGCGGGAATCATTTAAATTAGGCGCGTTCCCGCGCCGATCGTAGAGCGCATGCTCCGTCTGGAAACTTTCCCGACGTGCATTGCGGCAAATGACGTCGCAAGGACGTCATTTGCTTCAAAGTGAACATGAATGGCGTCCAGCGCCATTCATGAATCACTTACGCAAAGTACGTAAAATTCAAATTTCGCGACGCGGGAACGACGGGTATACTTTAGCATTGGCTGCCCCTGCTAATAGCAGGGGCAGCCTTACGCAAAAACCGCCGTACGGAAACGACGTAAATTGCGTACGCTGGGCTCGCGCAACGTTGTGAATCGGTGTTAGTATACAATTTGCATACTATACGCTGAGCACAACGGGAACGCCACCTAGCGGCCACCGCAAGAATGCAGCCTAAGATATGCGGGCATAAGAGCCTTATGCCGCGCAGATCTTAGGCTGCAGTCGGCGTAACGAGGTTCCTGAATCAGGAGCATTCGTTACGCCGGGGCAAGTAAGCAATTGCGCTGTGTAACCTATGGTTACACAGGCGCAATTGCCTCTTGAATCCACCCCAGTCTGTATGATGAGGCCACAATGTAGATCACGCAGAACAATATACAGTGGAACCTCGGATTGAGAGTGGCGTGGTTAACGAGCGTTTCGCAATACGAGCGCTGTGTTTAAAAAAATCCTATGTGTTGTCTCACAAAACGAGACGGATTCAGGCCAAAGTGGTGTGCAGTACCGCGTTTGGCCTCAGGTGGGGGGACGCCGGAGCCGAGCAGCGCCGATCGTCATAGTTCGGGAATGCTCGGCAAGACGCGGAAATACTCCATTCCCGAGTCTTTCTGAGGTTTGCCGAGGTCAGCCAACCTGTCCTCTGGCCTTTCCGGGCCATTCCTCCGCCTCTGGCCGCATGCGGTATTGCATGCCGTTGAAGTCAATGCGGAACAAATTATTTTCATTTCCATTGACTTCAATGGGGAAACTCGCTTTGGATTACAAGCATTCTCCTGGAACGGATTATTCTCGTAATCCGAGGTTCCACTGTATTGGTGTTTGGGTGTCGGTGGCGCCGTCACACCATAACCCTATAGTGGTACTCTTGATGAAAGGAAGAATTAGCCTTGCTGTCAAAAATTGAAATGTGACGCCCCCGTCCAACAGGTGCAGAAAAATTGGCCTTTGGGTGTTGGTGGCGCCTTCACCCCGGTAACCTTCTAGAGGCAGAATAAGCTGCTCTGGCAGCTGCAGGGGACGGCGCACTCGTCTCTGCTTGCTGGAGGATCATTGCTCTGACTCTGTGTTCCGGACCTCTGCAGAGAGACCGTTGCTTTCCCACAAAGAAGGGTCCTTCTCTGCAGCATGCTGTCACCACTTTCATTTCCTGTCCCGTGTCACCACTTTCATTTCCTGTCCCGTGTCACCACTTTCATTTCCTGTCCCGTGTCACCACTTTCATTTCCTGTGCCGTGTCACTACTTTCATTTCCTGTGCCGTGTCACCACTTTCATTTCCTGTGCCGGGACACCACTTTCATTTCCTGTGCCGGTGACACCTTTGGGTGTTGGTGGCGCCTTCACCCCGGTAACCTTCTAGAGGCAGAATAAGCTGCTCTGGCAGCTGCAGGGGACGGCGCACTCGTCTCTGCTTGACGGAGGATCATAGCTCTGACTCTGTGTGCCGGACCTCTGCAGAGAGACCTTTGCTTTCCCACAAAGAAGGGTCCTTCACTGCAGCATGCTGTCACCACTTTCATTTCCTGTGCCGGTGACACCACTTTCATTTCCTGTCCCGTGTCACCACTTTCATTTCCTGTGCCGGTGACACCACTTTCATTTCCTGTCCCGTGTCACCACTTTCATTTCCTGTCCCGTGTCACCACTTTCATTTCCTGTTCCGGTGTCACCACTTTCATTTCCTGTCTCGTGTCACCACTTTCTTTTCCTGTGCCGTGTCACCACTTTCATTTCCTGTGCCGTGTCACCACTTTCATTTCCTGTGCCGGTGACACCACTTTCATTTCCTGTCTCGTGTCACCACTTTCATTTCCTGTGCCGGTGACACCACTTTCATTTCCTGTGCCGTGATACCACTTTCATTTCCTGTGCCGTGATACCACTTTCATTTCCTGTGCCGTGATACCACTTTCATTTCCTGTGCCGTGATACCACTTTCATTTCCTGTGCCCGTGTCACCACTTTCATTTCCTGTGCCAGTGACACCACTTTCATTTCCTGTGCTGGTGTCACTACTTAAATTTCCTGTGCCGGTGACACCACTTTCATTTCCTGTGCCAGTGACACCACTTTCGATTCCTGTGCCGGTGACACCACTTTCATTTCCTGTGCCGGTGACACCACTTTCATTTCCTGTGCCAGTGACACCACTTTCATTTCCTGTGCCCGTGACACCACTTTCATTTCCTGTGCCGTGTCACCACTTTCATTTCCTGTGCCAGTGACACCACTTTCATTTCCTGTGCCAGTGACACCACTTTCATTTCCTGTGCTGGTGACACCACTTTCATTTCCTGTGCCAGTGACACCACTTTCATTTCCTGTGCCCGTGACACCACTTTCATTTCCTGTGCCGTGTCACCACTTTCATTTCCTGTGCCAGTGACACCACTTTCATTTCCTGTGCCAGTGACACCACTTTCATTTCCTGTGCTGGTGACACCACTTTCATTTCCTGTGCCGGTGACACCACTTTCATTTTCTGTGCCGGTGACACCACTTTAATTTCCTGTGCTTGTGACACCACTTTCATTTCCTGTGCCGGTGTCACCACTTTCATTTCCTGTGCCGTGACACCACTTTCATTTCCTGTGCCGTGACACCACTTTAATTTCCTGTGCCGTGTCACCACTTTAATTTCCTGTGCCGGTGACACCACTTTCTTTTTTTGTGCCGGTGACACCACTTTCATTTCCTGTGCTGGTGACACCACTTTAATTTCCTGTGCCGGTGACACCACTTTCGATTCCTGTGCCGTGATACCACTTCATTTCCTGTGCCGGTGACACCACTTTCTTTTCCTGTGCCGTGTCACCACTTTCTTTTCTTGTGCCAGTGACACCACTTTCATTTCCTGTGCCGGTGACACCACTTTCATTTCCTGTGCCGGTGTCACCACTTTCATTTCCTGTGCCGGTGATACCACTTTCATTTCCTGTGCCGTGTCACCACTTTAATTTCCTGTGCCGGTGACACCACTTTCATTTCCTGTGCCGGTGTCACCACTTTCATTTCCTGTGCCGGTGACACCACTTTCATTTCCTGTGCCGGTGACACCACTTTCATTTCCTGTGCCAGTGACACCACTTTCATTTCCTGTGCCGGTGACACCACTTTTATTTCCTGTGCCGGTGACACCACTTTTATTTCCTGTGCCGGTGACACCACTTTCATTTCCTGTCCCGGTGACACCACTTTCATTTCCTGTGCCGGTGACACCACTTTCATTTCCTGTCCCGGTGACACCACTTTCATTTCCTGTCCCGGTGACACCACTTTCATTTCCTGTCCCGGTGACACCACTTTCATTTCCTGTGCCGGTGACACCACTTTCTTTTCCTGTGTCGGTGACACCACATTCATTTCCTGTGCCAGTGACACCACTTTCATTTGCTGTCCCGGTGACACCACTTTCATTTGCTGTCCCGGTGACACCACTTTCATTTCCTGTGCCGGTGACACCACTTTCATTTCCTGTGCCGGTGACACCACTTTCATTTCCTGTGCCGGTGACACCCAGAACTTTATATTCCATGGCAGAATGCCCCACAGGCAGGGAACGGACCCACCGGCTCCCCTAGTGGATTCTGCACAGGGATGTATTGCAAAGAGGGAAAACAGGAAGTGCCCTGGGTGTCACCACGAGAGGAAGTGACTGTAAATCTTCTCAGCGGGGGTCACAGACAGAAAAAATAAATGTCTATATTGTTTTTGTTACATTTTCACGCTCAGACAAGAAGGAAACAGGTGATGAGAATGAATGGAGGGCCCGCCGCCGCTCCCCGAAGAGCAGGTGCACCAATGTAATGTGAGAAAATGACACCGACAAAGCGTGGAGCGGCGGGTTATCCAGCAGCTGACATGACAACGTCGGGATTATCGGGCGGATTAGACGGGGCGGGCGAGGCCGCCTCTCCTGCAGGTCAGGTTATAGAGCTGTCGGCTTCAATTAAAAGAGCCAAGGGAGGACGGCGAGGGCAAAACACGTACGGGGCGGAGCTCATTCTGGCCATACAAGTAGGTAGCAACTGGTAACCGATTTCCACCTCTTTCGCTCCGGCTTTGGATCGTTATTGTGATCAAAAATCATTCAGGACGACCCGGCATGCATCACATGGGTGGACTCAATGCGGCGCAAGGGGCGGAGCTAAATTCAGGCCATACAAAGAGCAACTGGTAACGGATTTCCGCCTCTTTCACCTGGCTTTGGATCGTTATTGTGATCAAAAATTAATTAGGACGACCCGGCATGTATCACATGGGTGGACTCAATGCGGCGCAAGGGGCGGAGCTACATTCAGGTCATACAAAGAGCAACTGGTAACGGATTTCCGCCTCTTTCGCTCCGGCTTTGGATCGTTATTGTGATCAAAAAATCATTCAGGACGACCCTGGCATGGATCACATGGGTGGACTCAATGCGGCGCAAGGGGCGGAGCTTATTCAGGCCATACAAAGAGCAACTGGTAATGGATTTCCGCCTCTTTCGCCTGACTTTGGATCGTTATTGTGATCAAAAATTAATTAGGACGACCCGGCATGCATCACATGGGTGGACTCAATGTGGCGCAAGGGGCGGAGCTTATTCAGGCCATACAAAGAGCAACTGGTAACGGATTTCCGCCTCTTTCGCCTGGCTTTGGATCGCTATTGTGATCAAAAATTAATTAGGACAAACCGGCATGCGTCACATGGGTGGACTCAATGCGGCGCAAGGGGCGGAGCTACATTCAGGCCATACAAGTAGCAACTGGTAAACCAATTTCTGCCCCTTTCTACTGGCTTTGGGTTGTTAATATGATCAAAAATGATTCAAGACAACCCAGCACGCATTCACACCTCGTGTTTTGCGTTTGCGCGTTTTAGCGCGTTTTCCGCGCCACAGCCTGTTCGCTGGAATGGGCTGTCTGTTGCGCGAAACTGAGCCAAGCGTGTTTAACAAAATGCATTTTTAACGCCTTTTGTCATGCAGAAAACAAGCGACAGAGCTCACAACAGATACTCGCCATTAAGGCTGCTCTATTGGTAGAAAAAAAAAACGCAACGCGTTTAGCCACGCGTGTTTCGTCCAAACGCGATTTTAACGTCTTTTGTCGTGCAGAAAACAGGGACAGAGCTCGCAACAGCTATCCGCCATTAAGGCTGCTTGCTTTCAGGCTACTCTATTGAAAAAAAAAAAAAATCAAAAACGTATATGCGTTTTTGCCGCATTTTTGGTTCCCGGTGCGTTTTTCGGGTGCCTATTACCCAGCATGGACCTGTGAAAGCTGGAGGCTCCGTTTCCTGATATGGTGACAACAGCGGACCATGCCCCATGTTATATGTGTATGGAATAGTCACTTGCGGCCCATGTGACAAGGGTGACAACGCCAAAGTGCAATTAGGAGACAGGAACAGAGCGTTGTCACCCTATAACAGGAAGTGCTTGAACAAGGATCTTTATTGCAGGTTTGCCAGTGGCGGCGGCTGGTGTTTTTTTTTTATTTTATTTTATGGTTGGTGGGTCAGTCTGGCAGCACTTACCCCATCTAGGTCACGGGCAGGCGTGCTCCTACAGGCGACGGGCGGCGAGCAGCATCTTCCATCGCGTCTCCTCCTCCTCTGCATCACAGCGGCTTCTGCCATGCGTCTCCCCCCCTCCTCCTCCAATAGGATCGCCTTTCAGCCAATGGGGTGATGGGTCCCAGGACCCGGGGCTGTCTTAATGAGAGGGCACACCTGGGCACTGCCCAGGGGCCCCAGCAGCATGGGGGGCCTCTGCACTATCCCCAAAGTAGGATGTAGAGGGGTCAGAGTGCTGGGGGGATATCTGGGGAGTAGAGGGGTCAGAGTGCTGAGGGGATATCTGGGGTGTAGAGGGGTCAGAGTGCTGGGGAGATATCTGGGGTGTAGAGGGGTCAGAGTGCTGGGGAGATATCTGGGGTGTAGAGGGGTCAGAGTGCTGGGGGGATATCTGGGGTGTAGAGGGGTAAGAGTGATGGAGGGATATCTGGGGTGTAGAGGGGTCAGAGTGCTGGGGGGATATCTGGGGTGTAGAGGGGGTCAGAGTGCTGGGGGGATATCTGGGGTGTAGAGGGGTCAGAGTGCTGGGGAGATATCTGGGGTGTAGAGGGGTCAGAGTGCTGAGGGGATATCTGGGGCGTAGAGGGGTCAGAGTGCTGGGGGGATATCTGGGGTGTAGAGGGGTAAGAGTGATGGAGGGATATCTGGGGTGTAGAGGGGTCAGAGTGCTGGGGGGATATCTGGGGTGTAGAGGGGTCAGAGTGCTGGGGGGATATCTGGGGTGTAGAGGGATCAGAGTGCTGGGGGGATATCTGGGGTGTAGAGGGGTCAGAGTGCTGGGGGGATATCTGGGATGTAGAGGGGTCAGCGTGCTGGGGAAATATCTGGGGTGTAGAGGGGTCAGAGTGCTGGGGGGGATATCTGGGGTGTAGAGGGGTCAGAGTGCTGGGGGGATATCTGGGGTGTAGAGGGGTCAGAGTGCTGGGGGGATATCTGGGGTGTAGAGGGGTCAGAGTGCTGGGGGGATATCTGAGGTGTAGAGGGGTCAGAGTGCTGGGGGGATATCTGGGGTGTAGAGGGGTCAGAGTGTTGGGGGGATATCTGGGGTGTAGAGGGGTCAGAGTGCTGGGGGGATATCTGGGGTGTAGAGGGGTCAGAGTGCTGGGGGGATATCTGGGGTGTAGAGGGGTCAGAGTGCTGGGGGGATATCTGGGGTGTAGAGGGGTCAGAGTGCTGGGGGGATATCTGAGGTGTAGAGGGGTCAGAGTCCAGGGGGGATATCTGGGGTGTAGAGGGGTCAGAGGGCTGGGGTGATATCTGGGGTGTAGAGGGATCAGAGTGCTGGGGGGATATCTGGGGTGTAGAGGGGTCAGAGTGCTGGGGGGGGGATATCTGGGGTGTAGAGGGGTCAGAGTCCAGGGGGGATATCTGGGGTGTAGAGGGGTCAGAGTGCTGGGGGGATATCTGGGGTGTAGAGGGGTCAGAGTGCTGGGGGGGGGATATCTGGGGTGTAGAGGGGTCAGAGTCCAGGGGGGATATCTGAGGTGTAGAGGGGTCAGAGTCCAGGGGGGATATCTGGGGTGTAGAGGGGTCAGAGTGCTGGGGGGATATCTGGGGTGTAGAGGGGTCAGAGTGCTGGGGGATATCTGGGGTGTAGAGGGGTCAGAGTGCTGGGGGGATATCTGGGGTGTAGAGGGGTCAGAGTGCTGGGGGGGGGATATCTGGGGTGTAGAGGGGTCAGAGTGCTGGCGGGATATGTGGGGTGTAGAGGGGGTCAGAGTGCTGGGGGGATATCTGGGGTGTAGAGGGGGCAGAGTGCTGGGGGGATATCTGGGGTGTAGAGGGGGCAGAGTGCTGGGGGGGGATATCTGGGGTGTAGAGGGGGCAGAGTGCTGGGGGGATATCTGGGGTGTAGAGGGGGCAGAGTGCTGGGGGGATATCTGGGGTGTAGAGGGGGCAGAGTGCTGGGGGGATATATGGGGTGTAGAGGGGTCAGAGTGCTGGGGGGATATCTGGGGTGTAGAGGGGTCAGAGTGCTGGGGGGATATCTGGGGTGTAGAGGGATCAGAGTGCTGGGGGGATATCTGGGGTGTAGAGGGGTCAGAGGGCTGGGGGGATATCTGGGGTGTAGAGGGGTCAGAGTGCTGGGGGGATATCTGGGGTGTAGAGGGGTCAGAGTGCTGGGGGGATATCTGGGGTGTAGAGGGGTCAGAGTGCTGGGGGGATATCTGGGGTGTAGAGGGGTCAGAGTGCTGGGGGGATATCTGGGGTGTAGAGGGGGTCAGAGTGCTGGGGGATATCTGGGGTGTAGAGGGGTCAGAGTGCTGGGGGGATATCTGGGGTGTAGAGGGGGCAGAGTGCTGGGGGATATATGGGGTGTAGAGGGGTCAGAGTGCTGGGGGGATATCTGGGGTGTAGAGGGGTCAGAGTGCTGGGGGGATATCTGGGGTGTAGAGGGGTCAGAGTGCTGGGGGGATATCTGGGGTGTAGAGGGATCAGAGTGCTGGGGGGATATCTGGGGTGTAGAGGGGGTCAGAGTGCTGGGGGATATCTGGGGTGTAGAGGGGTCAGAGTGCTGGGGGCATATCTGGGGTGTAGAGGGGTCAGAGTGCTGGGGGGATATCTGGGGTGTAGAGGGGTCAGAGTGCTGGGGGGATATCTGGGGTGTAGAGGGGTCAGAGTGCTGGGGGGATATCTGGGGTGTAGAGGGGGCAGAGTGATGGGGGGGATATCTGGGGTGTAGAGGGGTCAGAGTGCTGGGGGGATATCTGGGATGTAGAGAGGTCAGAGTGCTGGGGGGATATCTGGGGTGTAGAGGGGTCAGAGTGCTGGGGGGATATCTGGGATGTAGAGGGGTCAGAGTGCTGGGGGGATTTCTGGGGTGTAGAGGGGTCAGAGTGCTGGGGAGATATCTGGGGTGTAGAGGGGTCAGAGTGCTGGGGGGATATCTGGGATGTAGAGGGGTCAGAGTGCTGGGGGGATATCTGGGATGTAGAGGGGTCAGAGTGCTGGGGGGATTTCTGGGGTGTAGAGGGGTCAGAGTGCTGGGGGGATATCTGGGGTGTAGAGGGGGCAGAGTGCTGGGGGGATATCTAGGGTGTAGAGGGGTCAGAGTGCTGGGGGGATATCTAGGGTGTAGAGGGGGCAGAGTGATGGGGGGGATATCTAGGGTGTAAAGGGGGCAGAGTGATGGGGGGGATATCTAGGGTGTAGAGGGGTCAGAGTGCTGGGGGGATATCTGGGGTGTAGAGGGGTCAGAGTGCTGGGGAATATCTGGGGTGTATAGGGATGAGAGTGCTGGGGGGGTATCTGGGGTGTAGAGGGGTCAGAGTGCTGGGGGATATCTGGGGTGTAGAGGGGTCAGAGTGCTGGGGGGATATCTGGGGTGTAGAGGGGTCAGAGTGCTGGGGGGATATCTGGGGTGTAGAGGGGTCAGAGTACTGGGGGGATATCTGGGGTGTAGAGGGATCAGAGTGCTGGGGGGATATCTGGGATGTAGAGGGGTCAGAGTGCTGGGGGGATATCTGGGGTGTAGAGGGATCAGAGTGCTGGGGGGATATCTGGGGTGTAGAGGGATCAGAGTGCTGGGGGGATATCTGGGGTGTAGAGGGGTCAGAGTGCTGGGGGATATCTGGGGTGTAGAGGGGTCAGAGTGCTGGGGGGATATCTGGGGTGTAGAGGGGGCAGAGTGCTGGGGGGATATCTGGGGTGTAGAGGGGTCAGAGTGCTGGGGGGATATCTGGGGTGTAGAGGGATCAGAGTGCTGGGGGGATATCTGGGGTGTAGAGGGGTCAGAGTGCTGGGGGGGATATCTGGGGTGTAGAGGGGTCAGAGTGGCAGGGGGGGATATCTGGGGTGTAGAGGGGTCAGAGTGCAGGGGGGATATCTGGGGTTTAGAGGGGTCAGAGTGCTGGGGGGATATTTGGGGTGTAGAGGGGTCAGAGTGCTGGGGGGATATCTGGGGTGTAGAGGGGTCAGAGTGCTGGGGGGATATCTGAGGTGTAGAGGGGTCAGAGTGCTGGGGGGATATCTGAGGTGTAGAGGGGTCAGAGTCCAGGGGGGATATCTGGGGTGTAGAGGGGTCAGAGTGCTGGGGGGATATCTGGGGTGTAGAGGGGGTCAGAGTGCTGGGGGGATATCTGGGGTGTAGAGGGGTCAGAGTGCTGGGGGGATATCTGGGGTGTAGAGGGGTCAGAGTGCTGGGGGGATATCTGGGGTGTAGAGGGGTCAGAGTGCTGGGGGGATATCTGAGGTGTAGAGGGGTCAGAGTCCAGGGGGGATATCTGGGGTGTAGAGGGGTCAGAGGGCTGGGGTGATATCTGGGGTGTAGAGGGATCAGAGTGCTGGGGGGGGATATCTGGGGTGTAGAGGGATCAGAGTGCTGGGGGAATATCTGGGGTGTAGAGGGGTCAGAGTGCTGGGAGGATATCTGAGGTGTAGAGGGGTCAGAGTCCAGGGGGGATATCTGGGGTGTAGAGGGGTCAGAGTGCTGGGGGATATCTGGGGTGTAGAGGGGTCAGAGTGCTGGGGGGATATCTGGGGTGTAGAGGGGTCAGAGTGCTGGGGGGGGGGATATCTGGGGTGTAGAGGGGTCAGAGTGCTGGCGGGATATGTGGGGTGTAGAGGGGGTCAGAGTGCTGGGGGGATATCTGGGGTGTAGAGGGGGCAGAGTGCTGGGGGGATATCTGGGGTGTAGAGGGGGCAGAGTGCTGGGGGGGGATATCTGGGGTGTAGAGGGGGCAGAGTGCTGGGGGGATATCTGGGGTGTAGAGGGGGCAGAGTGCTGGGGGATATATGGGGTGTAGAGGGGTCAGAGTGCTGGGGGGATATCTGGGGTGTGGAGGGGTCAGAGTGCTGGGGGGATATCTGGGGTGTAGAGGGATCAGAGTGCTGGGGGGATATCTGGGGTGTAGAGGGGTCAGAGTGCTGGGGGATATCTGGGGTGTAGAGGGGTCAGAGTGCTGGGGGGATATCTGGGGTGTAGAGGGGTCAGAGTGCTGGGGGGATATCTGGGGTGTAGAGGGGTCAGAGTGCTGGGGGGATATCTGGGGTGTAGAGGGGTCAGAGTGCTGGGGGGGGGGATATCTGGGGTGTAGAGGGGTCAGAGTGCTGGCGGGATATGTGGGGTGTAGAGGGGGTCAGAGTGCTGGGGGGATATCTGGGGTGTAGAGGGGGCAGAGTGCTGGGGGGATATCTGGGGTGTAGAGGGGGCAGAGTGCTGGGGGGGGATATCTGGGGTGTAGAGGGGGCAGAGTGCTGGGGGGATATCTGGGGTGTAGAGGGGTCAGAGTGCTGGGGGGATATCTGGGGTGTAGAGGGGGCAGAGTGCTGGGGGGATATATGGGGTGTAGAGGGGTCAGAGTGCTGGGGGGATATCTGGGGTGTAGAGGGGTCAGAGTGCTGGGGGGATATCTGGGGTGTGGAGGGGTCAGAGTGCTGGGGGGATATCTGGGGTGTAGAGGGATCAGAGTGCTGGGGGGATATCTGGGGTGTAGAGGGGTCAGAGGGCTGGGGGGATATCTGGGGTGTAGAGGGGTCAGAGTGCTGGGGGGATATCTGGGGTGTAGAGGGGTCAGAGTGCTGGGGGGATATCTGGGGTGTAGAGGGGTCAGAGTGCTGGGGGGATATCTGGGGTGTAGAGGGGTCAGAGTGCTGGGGGGATATCTGGGGTGTATAGGGATGAGAGTGCTGGGGGGGTATCTGGGGTGTAGAGGGGTCAGAGTGCTGGGGGAATATCTGGGGTGTAGAGGGGTCAGAGTACTGGGGGGATATCTGGGGTGTAGAGGGATCAGAGTGCTGGGGGGATATCTGGGATGTAGAGGGGTCAGAGTGCTGGGGGGATATCTGGGATGTAGAGGGGTCAGAGTGCTGGGGGGATATCTGGGGTGTAGAGGGATCAGAGTGCTGGGGGGATATGTGGGGTGTAGAGGGGTCAGAGTGCTGGGGGGATATCTGGGGTGTAGAGGGGTCAGAGTGCTGGGGGGATATCTGGGGTGTAGAGGGGTCAGAGTGCTGGGGGGGGGGATATCTGGGGTGTAGAGGGGTCAGAGTGCTGGCGGGATATGTGGGGTGTAGAGGGGGTCAGAGTGCTGGGGGGATATCTGGGGTGTAGAGGGATCAGAGTGCTGGGGGGATATCTGGGGTGTAGAGGGGTCAGAGTGCTGGGGGGGATATCTGGGGTGTAGAGGGGTCAGAGTGCAGGGGGGATATCTGGGGTGTAGAGGGGTCAGAGTGCAGGGGGGATATCTGGGGTTTAGAGGGGTCAGAGTGCTGGGGGGATATTTGGGATGTAGAGGGGTCAGAGTGCAGGGGGGATATCTGGGGTTTAGAGGGGTCAGAGTGCTGGGGGGATATCTGGGGTGTAGAGGGGTCAGAGTGCTGGGGGGATATCTGGGGTGTAGAGGGGTCAGAGTGCTGGGGGGATATCTGGGGTGTAGAGGGGTCAGAGTGCTGGGGGGATATCTGGGGTGTAGAGGGGTCAGAGTCCAGGGGGATATCTGGGGTGTAGAGGGGTCAGAGTGCTGGGGGGATATCTGGGGTGTAGAGGGGTCAGAGTGCTGGGGGGATATCTGGGGTGTAGAGGGGTCAGAGTGCTGGGGGGATATCTGGGGTGTAGAGGGGTCAGAGTGCTGGGGGGATATCTGGGGTGTAGAGGGGTCAGAGTGCTGGGGGGATATCTGAGGTGTAGAGGGGTCAGAGTCCAGGGGGGATATCTGGGGTGTAGAGGGGTCAGAGGGCTGGGGTGATATCTGGGGTGTAGAGGGATCAGAGTGCTGGGGGGGGATATCTGGGGGTGTAGAGGGATCAGAGTGCTGGGGGGATATCTGAGGTGTAGAGGGGTCAGAGGGCTGGGGTGATATCTGGGGTGTAGAGGGATCAGAGTGCTGGGGGGGATATCTGGGTGTAGAGGGGTCAGAGTGCTGGGGGGATATCTGGGGTGTAGAGGGGTCAGAGTGCTGGGGGGATATCTGGGGTGTAGAGGAGTCAGAGTGCTAGGGGGATATCTGGGGTGTAGAGGGGTCAGAGTGCTGGGGGGGATATCTGGGGTGTAGAGGGGTCAGAGTGCTGGGGGATATCTGGGGTGTAGAGGGTCAGAGTGCTGGGGGGGATATCTGGGGTGTAGAGGGGTCAGAGTGCTGGGGGGGGGATATCTGGGGTGTAGAGGGGTCAGAGTTGCTGGCGGGATATGTGGGGTGTAGAGGGGGTCAGAGTGCTGGGGGGATATCTGGGGTGTAGAGGGGTCAGAGTGCTGGGGGGATATCTGGGTGTAGAGGGGGCAGAGTGCTGGGGGGATATATGGGGTGTAGAGGGGGTCAGAGTGCTGGGGGATATCTGGGGTGTGGAGGGGTCAGAGTGCTGGGGGGATATCTGGGGTGTAGGAGGGATCAGAGTGCTGGGGGGATATCTGGGGTGTAGAGGGGTCAGAGTGCTGGGGGGATATCTGGGGTGTAGAGGGGTCAGAGTGCTGGGGGGATATCTGGGGTGTATAGGGATGCAGAGTGCTGGGGGGATATCTGGGGTGTAGAGGGGTCAGAGTGCTGGGGGGATATCTGGGGTGTAGAGGGATCAGAGTGCTGGGGGGATATCTGGGATGTAGAGGGGTCAGAGTGCTGGGGGGATATCTGGGGTGTAGAGGGATCAGAGTGCTGGGGGGATATCTGGGATGTAGAGGGGTCAGAGTGCTGGGGGATATCTGGGATGTAGAGGGGTCAGAGTGCTGGGGGGATATCTGGGGTGTAGAGAGGTCAGAGTGTTGGGGGGATATCTGGGGTGTAGAAGGGTCAGATTGCTGGGGGGATATCTGGGGTGTAGAGGGATCAGAGTGCTGGGGGGATATCTGGGGTGTAGAGGGGTCAGAGTGCTGGGGGGATATCTGGGGTGTAGAGGGGTCAGAGTGCTGGGGGGATATCTGGGGTGTAGAGGGGTCAGAGTGCTGGGGGGGGGATATCTGGGGTGTAGAGGGGTCAGAGTGCTGGCGGGATATGTGGGGTGTAGAGGGGTCAGAGTGCTGAGGGGGGATATCTGGGGTGTAGAGGGGTCAGAGTGCTGGCGGGATATGTGGGGTGTAGAGGGGTCAGAGTGCTGAGGGGGGATATCTGGGGTGTAGAGGAGTCAGAGTGCTAGGGGGATATCTGGGGTGTAGAGGGGTCAGAGTGCTGGGGGGATATCTGGGGTGTAGAGGGGTCAGAGTGCTGGGGGATATCTGGGGTGTAGAGGGGTCAGAGTGCTGGGGGGATATCTGGGGTGTAGAGGGGTCAGAGTGCTGGGGGGGGGATATCTGGGGTGTAGAGGGGTCAGAGTGCTGGCGGGATATGTGGGGTGTAGAGGGGGTCAGAGTGCTGGGGGGATATCTGGGGTGTAGAGGGGTCAGAGTGCTGGGGGGATATCTGGGGTGTAGAGGGGGCAGAGTGCTGGGGGGATATATGGGGTGTAGAGGGGTCAGAGTGCTGGGGGGATATCTGGGGTGTGGAGGGGTCAGAGTGCTGGGGGGATATCTGGGGTGTAGAGGGATCAGAGTGCTGGGGGGATATCTGGGGTGTAGAGGGGTCAGAGTGCTGGGGGGATATCTGGGGTGTGGAGGGGTCAGAGTGCTGGGGGGATATCTGGGGTGTAGAGGGGGTCAGAGTGCTGGGGGGATATCTGGGGTGTAGAGGGGTCAGAGTGCTGGGGGGATATCTGGGGTGTAGAGGGGGTCAGAGGGCTGGGGGGATATCTGGGGTGTAGAGGGGTCAGAGTGCTGGGGGGATATCTGGGGTGTAGAGGGGTCAGAGTGCTGGGGGGATATCTGGGGTGTAGAGGGTCAGAGTGCTGGGGGGATATCTGGGGTGTATAGGGTCAGAGTGCTGGGGGGATATCTGGGGTGTAGAGGGGTCAGAGTGCTGGGGGATATCTGGGGTGTATAGGGATGAGAGTGCTGGGGGGGATATCTGGGGTGTAGAGGGATCAGAGTGCTGGGGGGATATCTGGGATGTAGAGGGGTCAGAGTGCTGGGGGGATATCTGGGGTGTAGAGGGGTCAGAGTGCTGGGGGGATATCTGGGATGTAGAGGGGTCAGAGTGCTGGGGGGATTTCTGGGGTGTAGAGGGATCAGAGTGCTGGGGGGGATATCTGGGGTGTAGAGGGGTCAGAGTGTTGGGGGGATATCTGGGGTGTAGAGGGGTCAGAGTGCTGGGGGGATATCTGGGGTGTAGAGGGGTCAGAGTGCTGGGGGGATATCTGGGGTGTAGAGGGGTCAGAGTGCTGGGGGGATATCTGGGGTGTAGAGGGGTCAGAGTGCTGGGGGGATATCTGGGGTGTAGAGGGGTCAGAGTGCTGGGAGATATCTGGGGTGTAGAGGGGTCAGAGTGCTGGGGGGATATCTGGGGTGTAGAGGGGTCAGAGTGCTGGGGGGATATCTGGGGTGTAGAGGGGTCAGAGTGCTGGGGTGATATCTGGGGTGTAGAGGGGTCAGAGTGCTGGGGGGATATCTGGTCTGTTTACCTGCGCTGTCTCCATTGTAGGGGCCCCAGAGCATTACTTTGCCCAGGGGCCCATGATGCTATTAAGATGGCCCTGCCAGGACCCACTTTCTAATTGGCCGGGAGGAGGATCAGAGTGACAAAAGCGAATATTCATTCGCATGTGTTTTACGGCTGCCCTGGGAGCAACGGTTAATTGCAGGGATGGGGGCGCCCTAACCATAAGGAAAGGGGGGGGGGGCGCAGTTTGGCATCTTCGCTCTGAGCGCTGGATGACCTTGTCTCAGCCCCTCCCATCAGCCATGATCTGCCTGTGTTGCATAGAGAAGCACAGAGACCCAGTGATGACATCACTGGGTCGAATATAAGCTATGCAATGAATAGTTTTAATAAAGAAGATTGTACAATCAGATTGTATCGTGTGTGACCAGCTTTAGAGAGATTTCCTCTCACTTCCTGTCCAGGAGACAACCTTTGTACCAGACAGGAAGTGAAGGAGCCTCTCCTAATCCTCCGCCGCTCTATAAATAAGATAAGAAGTTGTGTCTATGGATACATTGTAACTCTTCTCTGCTCCATCCAGAACATGGAGGAGGGTTCTGTGTGATCAGACGTATGGGATGGGGGGTGGGGGTGGGGTCAGCTGACAGGGACTATTTCCCCAGAGGAGGAAGGATACACTGTGTATATTCCCAGCAGAGGAGAGTCAGAGAGGAGATCCTGGGGGATCCGGAGTCCGGAGGGATCACTAATCCCTCAACTGTCCCCAATCATTGTAGTCTGTTCTCCCCCAACTCTCCTCTCCCCGACCTGAATTTCCCCCCTCCAGAACCGCGTCACAGTGGCGTCACCGTCCCCTCACCGACCCGCCACCTTCTTAAAGGGACATCCCACCCTCCGCACAGGGGAATGTTCTATCTATTTCTTTCTTTCTCATGCCATCTATCTGGTATCCTTTTTTTTCAATCTATCTCATATCCAAATATCTGTTATCTCTGATAGATAGATAGATAGAGAGATAGATAGATAGATAGATAGATAGATAGAGAGATAGATAGATAGATAGATAGATAGATAGATAGATAGATAGATAGAATAGAAATTATGGATAGATAGATAGATAGATAGATAGATAGATAGATAGATAGATAGATAGAAGAAAAAATAACAAATACTTAGATATGGGGAGAGAGAGATAAAGAAAGAAGGATAGCAGATAGATAGGCAAGAGGGAAAAAAAAAAGAAAGAAAAAGAAAGCGATAGCAAATATTTAGAAGGAGAGAGAGAGAATACAAATGATAGATGGATAGAGGATAGATAGAGAAATAAAGAAGGAAATACGGAAAGAAAGAAGAAAAGAAAAAACGGAAAGAAAGAAGGAAAGAAAGAAAGAAAAAAGAAAAGAAGGAAAGAAAGAAGGAAGGAAAGGAAGAAGAAGAAAAGAAGGAAAGAAGGAAGGAAAGAATGAAGGAAAGAATGAAGGAAGGAAAGAAAGAAAGAAAGAAAGAAGGAAAAAAAGAAAGAACAAAGGAACCAAAGAAAGAAGGAAGAAACCAAAGAAAGAAAGAAGGAAAGAAAGAAAGAAGAAAAAAAAGAAAGACGGAAAGAAAGAAAGAACGAAGGAACCAAAGAAAGAAGGAAAGAAAGAAAGAAGGAAAAAAAGAAAGACGGAAAGAAAGAAAGAACGAAGGAACCAAAGAAAGAAGGAAGGAAAGAAAGAAAGAACGAAGGAACCAAAGAAAGAAGGAAGGAACGAAAGAAAGAAAGAAGGAAGGAAAGAAAGAAGGAAAAAAAGAAAGACGGAAAGAAAGAACGAAGTAACCAAAGAAAGAAGGAAAGAAAGAAAGAAAGAAAGAAAGAAAGAAGGAAGGAAGGAAAGAAAGACGGAAAGAAAGAAAGAAAGAAGGAAAGAAAGTAGGAAGAAAAGAAAGAAGGAAAGAAGGAAAGAAAGAAGGAAAGAAAGAAAGAAATAAAGAAGGAAAGAAGGAAAGAAAGGAAGAAACAAATAAATAGCAAATATTTAGATGAGGGAGAGAGAGAGAATACAAATGATAGCTGGATAGATAGACAGATAGAGAAATAAAGAAGGAAAAACGGAAAGAAAGAAAGAAAGACAGAAAGGAAGAAGGAAAGAAAGAAAGAAGGAAGAAAATAAAGCAAATATTTAGATATGGGGAAGGGAGAGAGAGAATAAAAATGATAGATGGATAGATAGACAAAAGAAAGAAAGAAAGAAGGAAAGAAAGAAAAGAAAGAAAGACGAAAAGGAAACAAAGAAGGACGGAAGGAAAGAAAGAAGGAAGGAAAGAAAGAAAGACGGAAAGAAAGAAAGAAAGAAAGAAGGAGCAAATATTTAGATATGGGGAAGGGAGAGAGAGAATAAAAATGATAGATGGATAGATAGACAAATAGATAGTAGGGAGATAGATGGATGTAATGGAAGAAAAAGAATGATAAAAGATAGATAGGCAGGAGAGAGAAGGAAAAAAAGAAAGAAAGAAAAAAGAAAGAAAGAAAGAAAGAAAAATACATAATAGATACTGTATTTAAATATGGGAGAATGAGAGAGAGAGAGATATAATTAAAATGTTAGATAGATAGATAGATAGATAGATAGATAGATAGATAGATAGATAGATAGATATAATAGCCTGGTAGAAGGATGCCCCATCTGGTACAGGCAGACTTTTGGAAGGAGGACTGATGGATGATACATACAAACACTGGAATGTTTTGTGTACACAGAGCCCGTCCCTCGTCTTTCTATTTATCTATCTATCTATTTCTCTCTCCCATATCTAAATATCTGTTCTGATAGATAGATAGATAGATAGATAGATAGATATATAGATATATAGATAGATAGATAGATAGATAGATAGATAGATAGATAGATAGAATAGAAATTATAGATTAAACTAAAGAAAGAACAAATATTTAATTAAGGGAGAGAGAGACAGACAGACAGATATAAAGAAAGAGAAAGGAAGGATACCAGATAGATAGGTAGAAAAGAGAAAGAAAGAAAGAAAGAAAGAAAGAAAGAAAGAAAGAAAGAAAGAAAGAAAGCAAATATTTAGATATGGGAGAGAGAGAATAACTATGAGATAGATAGATAGATAGACAGATAGATAGATAGATAGATAGATAGATAGATAGATAGATAGATAGATAGATAGATAGATAGCCTGGTAGACAGATGCCACATCTGATACACACAGACTTCAGGAAGGAGGACTGATGGATGATACACACAAATGTTGGAATGTTTTGTGAACACAGAGCCCGTCCCTCATGTAAGGAAGGTTTTACATCTATGGAATTATCTACAAATATCCTCTCATTGTTCACTTACTGTGCGGAGTTACAGTACAATTCTGGTAAAAATAAATAAAAGATTGTCTTCTGCTGAAGTTATTCACTTTCAAATCAGAGATGTTTCCATGGCCTTCTTGGTTGATTGAAAGTCAGAATCATTCAACCCACTTCCTCTAAGACCAGTCTGTCCCGGACGAGCCCCCAACCAGTGACTGTACAGTGAAAGGAAAAGCAGTAGGCTGATGAGCTCATCTCTTTGACACTCCCCTCTCTCCTCCTATTAGCATGCTCATTGTAGCTCATGTTCTGGTAGGAGTCCTGAAGACTCCATGATGATGTCATGACAAGACTGGTCCAGGTTGGGCCAGAATGCAGAGGTGGAGCCTTAGGATTGTGGCGATCGGAGAAATTTAAAGAAGAAAAAAATGGTGGATTGGTGGGAAGGAGTGGGTTGGGTTTTTGTTTTTAACCTATCACCCTCCGGGAACCCCCTTTCATAACAACACTAGAGATCTCTGTATTAAAAAATGTAATAATCCCCGTAATTTGCCTAATACATTCATTTCTCCTTACTGCTGTGCGTTCAGCCGCAATTCGAAACACAACAACAATCAGACTCAACATCTGTTTCCTATACACATTCCTACGGCCGTTGTCGGTGCTCTGGAGTTGATGGTTGAATGCCTCGTTGGAAACGCGCGTATTAAACGATCAGTGAACCGGATTCGAAAAAGTTACTCCTTAAGGGGCATCCTTATGAAACAGAGGTGGAATTCAGCACATTCTCATTCAAAGTCGTCTCCATTTTTTTTGGGCAGGTTCAAGGGCGGGTTCAAGAGCCAATAACGAAAGTAAGTGAATTTTGAGTGCGCGTGGTGAAGACTGAGCAGGACTGTGGCCGCCTGGCTTTCAACGGGTTAATCCAATAAATGGTAAATTTTAGGACTAAACTGCCAGCCAGGGATCATTGGTTGGGCTTTCTGATTATAGCTCAACGTACCTGGTTGGAGGCCAAGGTCAACGTCACGTACCTGGTTGGAGGCCAAGGTCAACGTCACGTACCTGGTTGGAGGCCAAGGCAGGGATGGACTGGCCATTGGGACTACAGGGAGTTTCCCGGTGGGCCGATGGCTCAGTAGGCCGGCTTCAGTGACAGCGCACCGCTGCCCCCCTCCGCTCCTCTGTCTCTCCCTTCCCGCAGTGCTCACCTCCTCTCCCACCCCGCAGCGCTCACCTGGGGGGAACAGAGAAGCAGGGGGAGGACCAGAGGAGCAGGGACAACGACAGAGGAGCATGGGGGAGGGGACAGACAGCTGACTCAACAGCTATGGCCTCACTTCTGCCTAATCTTGTCCCATAAGGGGGAGCACCGAACTGATTCCTTGCCCCAGGTGAAATAATGTCTAGCTTCCCCACTGGTACTGCCTATAAGAGTACCAGTACCAGCCGTTCTACTCTAATAAAGTAGAACGGCTAGTGAAGGGGGAGAGGGGGGAGCGGGAGTTGTCCGGCCGCCATGGAAGAGACCTGTCAAAGTGGGCCAGTCTGGATAAAGTCCAGGGCCAGATTTTTGTCCCAGTCCAGCCCTGGGCCAAGGTGACAAGAGGGCTTTCCCACAAGGAAAGCCCTCTTGTCACCTTGGCCCCCAACATCACATACCTGGTTGGAGGCCAAGGTGACAAGCATAGGTGTGCGCAGACTATTGCATTAGGGTGTGCACCCCAAAGCTCAAACACACACTACCGATCACTCACGATCTTCATTCAAAAAGGAAAGGGGCCAGTAAATTACATATTTACCGGCCTCTTCCCCCACTCATTCTAAAACATCCCCACAACAACATCCAGCGAGAGAGGAGAGGAGGGAAGCCAGAGGCGCTGTAGGTAGAAGGGGAGGAGGTAGGGCAGTAGGGGGAATTTGTGCTTGTGATTAGGGCGTGCCTGGGCACACCTGGCACACTCTGTGCGCACACCTATAGTGACAAGAGGGCTTCCCTTGTGGTTATGTTCCAAACACCTTTGGAGGTGATGACAGGAAGTGCAAGGTTCAAAGAAGCATGGGTGCTGATAGATTGGTTCACTGGTGACTGCTCCAGAAAGTGTCCAAATGGGATGATCTCAGGCAGGCTGGAAAGGACATCAGCAGGAACACAAAGTACACTTGGGGTGGAGCAGGTCAAGTTCAGCAGTAGGTGGTGTGATGACACCCATAATGGATGAAGGTGATGCAGGATCAAAAGGTTACGGAGAATTGGAGAGGCAAGGCAAGGGTGCTCATGGACTTGTTCACTGGTAGGTTCTCCAGGAATTTTCCAACTGTGTAGTACTCAGGTAGGCTGGCAAGGACGTCAATGGGGACACAAAACACACTTGGGGCGGAGCAGGTTAGGTTCAGCAGTAGGCACTAAACAGTGTAATAGACACTCAAAGTGGGTGAAGGCGGTGAGGATCAGACTGGTAGGGAGCAACTGGAGAGTTATGGTATGGGTACCGATACACTCGTCCACTGGTAGCTACTTCAGGAAGTGTCCAACTAGGTAGTCCTCGGGATTGCTGGCAAGAACATCAACAGGAACACAAAGTACACTTGGGGTGGAGCAGGTCAGGTTCAGCAGTAGACAATGTGATGGCACCCGTAGTGGATATAGGTGGTACAGGATGGCACCCGTGGTGGATATCCAGTGAGCGGCAGTTGTGTGGAAGAAAATGCCTTGTTGATGTCAAAGGTCGAATGAATATTCACTTTCCTAACACTGATCCGCCTCTCCGCCAATCAGGTGCTCGGGTCTGTTACCCGTCACCTGAAACGAAAGGCGATGTGATTGGACACCTGTCAGGCATCCAATCATAGCAGAGGATGGGAAGAGAGGACGGGAGAAGACATTGAGGAGCATGGAGGAAACCACTCGCCACCCATCACCATCACTCGCTGCCCCACCGAGACAGACAGGGAGTGGGCAGAAGGGGCACACTGGCAGCATTTTATTGGCCCGGTGGAAGCATTTGTTGGCACAATGGCTGCGTTTGATGGGCACAGTGCCGGCGAATTGATGGGCACAGTGGTTGCGTTTGATGGGCACAGTGGCAATTGATGGGCACAGTGGCTGCGTTTGAGGGCACAGTGGCTGTGTTTGAGGGCACAGTGGCTGTGTTTGATGGGCACAGTGGCTACGTTTGATGGGCACAGTGGCTGCGTTTGATGGCACAGTGGCTCCGTTTGATGGCACAGTGACTGCAATTGATGCGCACAGTGGTGCTGTTTAATGGCACAGTGGGGGCGTTTGATGGCACAGTGGTGGCAATTGATGGGCACAGTGACTGCGTTTGATGGCACAGTGGCTGTGTTGATGGGCACAGTGAGGCTGCAATTGATGGGGTTTTTTTTCCAGAATTTTTCAGTTTGTTTGCGCCCCCCAAAAATTTTGAGCACCAGCCGCCACTGTTACCAAATGAGCATTGTTTAAACGCCACAGCCGGAGGTCCCCAGGGGCCCGGAGGCCCACAGGGCCCCAGATGGAAACCCCCCTTTTTTTATTTATTTTTTAGAAAAAAAAAATTTAATATATTTTTAGTTTATTTTTCTATTAAAGACCCATTTTTTTTTTTTAGAGGTCCCCAGGGCCCCGGAGGCCCCCAGGGCCCAGTGTGGCAACAACCCCCCTTTTTTTTATTAATTTTTATATATAAAAAAAATAATAATATATTTTTATTTTATTTTTTATTAAAGGGACATTTTTTTAAATCTTTTTTAGGGGTCAGGAGGTCCCCAGGGGCCCGGAGATCCCCAGGACAACCCCCTTTTTTTTATAAAAAAAAATATTTTTTTTATATATATCTTTGTATTTCTTTTATATATATATAACATTATTAAAGGGCCCAAGATGGAAACTCCCCCTTTTTTTTTTTATAAATGTCTATTTTTTTTTTATATATTTGTTTTTATTTATTTTTTACTAAAGGGCCCAGAGGTTTATTTTTTTTATTAAAGGGCCCAGAGGTCCCGGATGGCAACCCCCCTTTTTTTGTAATTTCTTTTTATAAAAAATAATAATAATTTGTATGTATATATATCTCAGAGGGCCCCAGGGCCCCAGATGTCAACCCCCCTTTTTAAAAAAAAAATATATATATATTTTATTTCTTTTCATTAAAGGGCCCAGAGGTCCCCCTTTTTTCTTAAATATATTTTTCTTTATTACTTATTTTTAAATTCATGGCAGAACCACCCCCCCCCTCCTGCTTCTCAATTTCAGGCGGCAGCGCCCCCCCCCCCCCTGGTTCTCTGCTCCAGGGGGCCCATGCCTTAAGCTGTGTAAGGGGCCCCATAATTAATTCCTGATGGCGGCCCTGGGTGGAACGGCAGGTTGGCATCATGGATGTGCAGCAACTGCGTAAAGCTATCATGTCACTATGGACCAAAATCTCTGAGGAATGTTTCCAACGCCTTTGATGAATTATGTGGCCAAGAATGAAGGCAGTTCTGAAGGCAAAAGGAGGTCCAACCCAATACTAGCAAGGTGTACCTAATAAAGTGACCGGTGAATGTAAGTGATGGTCGGTTTATAGATTCAGTGAATGTTTCTCAGATTAGGATTTCCTGTTAATCCTTTATGCAATTCACCGAAGTGGCGAATGTTCCCCCCCCCCCCCAATGTTCTCAGCTCATAGTGGAATTAGTATCATCCTACAACGTTCCATTGATTCAGTTCCTCTTCTTCCACCCTCGCTGTACTAGCTGACCTTGTGAAGGTGGCACCTCGGGTGAATTGCGAACACGTTTTGTAAAAAGCGTCAGACCGATGCCAGGTTGTAGGCCCGTCGTGCCTGAGCGGATGCCCCCTGTAACGTACGGATCTGTGCTATTTCGGTCAGCGCTTCTTAAATTATTCAGCGGCAGCTATTAAAAACCTCAGACTCCGGGACCGCTGCTCCCTCACCCCTGCTGAAACCATTTGTCTGCTCACCTCTGTGATCTGCAAGTGCAGATTCCTCTGCGTTCACTACGCGCGGTGCCCGGATACTCCGTGTAATGTCTAGCTGACCCTCTTTTGGGATTTCTTGTTAGAACTAAAGCGGTGGGCCCAAGGATGCTAACCTAGGATGCCCAAGGATGCTAACCAAGGATGCTAACCTACTCAGGGCCATCTTAACAGCATCATGGACCCCTGGGCAAAGTAGTACAATGGTGCCCCTACCAGCCTGCCCCAATTTACGTACCTACGCTCAATAAGTTAAAGTATAAATAGTTGATAGAATTAGACATATATTAGTATGTTCAATAATATCAATTTTAAACAATAAGAAAATATGCCATAATCCAAAGGCTAATCAACCCAATGGTGACAGAATGGGGGCAGGCAGAAAGATACAGTACAGGTCAGGGGGGCATAGTGTAGGTTTCGGGACATTGCCTGGGACAATGACATCCTGGGACAGCTTAGTAAAAAGCATAACTATCCCAGCAAATCTGGGACAGTTGGCAAGTATGATGTAATGCAAGATTATCATGAGGCCCCCATGCACCTGGGGCAGTGCCCAGGGGTGCCCATACATTAATACAGCCCTGAACCTACTGTAGTGTGTGACACCAGGGACAAATTTCACCAAACCTCCTTCACACGAATTGTGCTGAATTAGGCAAATGCAAACTGGTCTGATAATATAAGGGGTTATTCCTCTTCTTTGCATTGGGCAGCTCTTACCCTTGACATCATAGTGCTCATGTAATAATGTGAGCTCTACACCTCTACCCTTTCCAGGTGTACTGTGAACCCAGGTTTGGGGTAATGATGGACCCCCCTTGGGGGGCATGTCTACGAATGGCCTGAGCTTACAGGAGGTGGGTTGACTCCAAGAAGATGAGTGATGCTCAGCCTCCGAGAGGACTTCTTGCAGGAAGAGGTGGCTACTACTTTTTTATTTTTACACTGTGCCAAAGTTCTGGGTTTTTCTCAGGTCGAATTGGCCTTTAAAAACCAACATCGAAAACTGGAGAAATGAAAAGATGAGCGGTCAGAAGACTGATTTTGTAGTTTAGCTGGTTCTTCCTCATTGCCTTGGCAAGCTTTTCCCCTTGACATCACAGTGCTCATGTAATGACATGTGAGCTCTGCCCTGTCCAGGAGTGTGAGCCCAGGTTGGGGTGATGATGCACCCCTTCCCCGGGGGCATGCGTATGACAGCCTGAGATTACAGGAGGTGTGTTGTCTTCTAGAAGATGAGCAGTCAGAAGACTTGTCTGCTAATATAATGGGTTCCTCCTCTTTTTGGCATTGGGCAACTCTTACCCTTGACATCATGGTGCTCATCTCTGCCTTTCCAGGAGTACTGTAAGCCCAGGTTGGGGTGATGATGGATTTCCCTGGGGTCCATGTGTTTGTTGGCCTGTGCTTACAGGAGGTGGGTTGACATCTAGAAGATGAGCCTTCAAAAAATTGGTCTGCTAATATTTAACCTGTTCTTCTCCTCCTTGGCATTGGGCAGCTCCCTTTCTTGACATCACAGAGCTCATGTAATGACATGTGAGCTCTGCTCTGTCAAGGAGTACTGCAAACCCAAGTTGGGGTGATGATGTACCCCCTCGGGGGACATGTTTATGATGGCCTGTGTTTACTGGATGTGGGTTGATTCCAAGAAGATGAGTGGTGCTCAGCCTCTGAGAGGACTTCTTGCAGGAAGAGGTGGCTACTATTTATTTTTTACACTGGGCCAAAGTTTTGGGTTTGTTTTCAGGTCGAATCGGCCCTTAAAAACCAACATCGAAAACTGAAGAAACTAGAAGATAAGTGGCCAGAAGACTGATTTTGTAGTTTAGCTGGTTCTTCCTCTTTTTGGCAAGCTAGTACCCTTGACATCACAGAGCTCATGTAATGATGTGAACTCTACCCTGTCCAGGAGTACTGCGAACCCAAGTTGGAGTGATGATGCACCGTCTCGGGGGGCATGTTTATGTTGGACTGAGCTTGCAGGAGGTGGGTTGACTTCTAATAGATGAGTGGTCAGAAAACTGGTCTGCTAATATAAGGGCTTCTTCCTCTTCTTGGCATCGGGTAGCTATTAGCCTTGATGTCACAGTGCTCATGAAATGATGTGAGCTCTACCCTGTCCAGGAGTACTGTGAGCCCAAGTTGGGGTGATGATGGACCCACCTTGGAGGGCATGTCTACGAATGGCCTGAGCTTACAGGAGGTGGGTTGACTCCAAGAAGATGAGTGGTGCTCAGCCTCCGAGAGGACTTCTTGCAGGAAGAGGTGGCTACTATTTATTTTTTACACTGGGCCAAAGTTTAGGGTTTGTTTTCAGGTCGAATTGGCCTTTAAAAACCAACGTCGAAAACTGAAGAAACTAGAAGATGAGTGGTCAGAAGACTGATTTTGTAGTTTAGCTGGTTCTTCCTCTTTTTGGTAAGCTCGTACCCTTGACATCACAGAGCTCATGTAATGATGTGAACTCTATCCTGTCCAGGAGTACTGCGAACCCAAGTTGGAGTGATGATGCACCGTCTTGGGGGGCATGTTTATGTTGGACTGAGCTTGCAGGAGGTGGGATGACTTCTAGTAGATGAGTGGTCAGAAAACTGGTCTGCTAATATAAGGGCTTCCTCCTCTTCTTGGCATCGGGTAGCTATTAGCCTTGATGTCACAGTGCTCATGTAATGATGTGAGCTCTACCCTGTTAAGGAGTACTGTGAGCCCAAGTTGGGGTGATGATGGACACACCTTGGAGGGCATGTCTACGAATGGCCTGAGCTTACAGGAGGTGGGTTGACTCCAAGAAGATGAGTGGTGTTCAGCCTCCGAGAGGGCTTCTTGCAGGAAGAGGTGGCTACTACGTTTTTTTTTTACACTGGGCCAAAGTTTCGTTTTTACTTTTCAGGTCAAATTGGCCTTTAAAAACCAGCGTCGAAAACTGAAGAAACTAGAAGATGAGTTGTCAGAAGACTGATTTTGTAGTTTAGCTGGTTCTTCCTCTTTTTGGCAATCTCGTACCCTTGACATCACAGAGCTCATGTAATGATGTGAACTCTACCCTGTCCAGGAGTACTGCGAACCCAAGTTGGAGTGATGATGCACCGTCTCGGGGGGCATGTTTATGTTGGACTGAGCTTGCAGGAGGTGGGATGACTTCTAGTAGATGAGTGGTCAGAAAACTGGTCTGCTAATATAAGAGGTTCTTCCTCTTCTTGGCATTGCGTAGCTATTAGCCTTGATGTCACAGTGCTCATGTGAGCTCTACCCTGTCCGGAGTACTGTGAGCCCAAGTTGGGGTGATGATGGACCCACCTTGGGGGGCATGTCTACGAATGGCCTGAGCTTACAGGAGGTGGGTTGACTCCAAGAAGATGAGTGGTGCTCAGCCTCCGAGAGGACTTCTTGCAGGAAGAGGTGGCTACTATTTTTTTTTTACACTGGGCCAAAGTTTTGGGTTTGTTTTCGGGTCGAATTGGCCTTTAAAAACCAATGTCGAAAACTGAAGAAACTAGAAGATGAGTGGTCAGAAGACTGATTTTGTAGTTTAGCTGGTTCTTCCTCTTTTTGGCAAGCTCGTACCCTTGACATCACAGAGCTCATGTAATGATGTGAACTCTACCCTGTCCAGGAGTACTGCGAACCCAAGTTGGAGTGATGATGCACCGTCTCGGGGGGCATGTTTATGTTGGACTGAGCTTGCAGGAGGTGGGATGACTTCTAGTAGATGAGTGGTCAGAAAACTGGTCTGCTAATATAAGGGGTTCTTCCTCTTCTTGGCATTGGGTAGCTATTAGCCTTGATGTCACAGTGCTCATGTAATGATATAAGCTCTACCCTGTCCAGGAGTACTGTAAGCCCAAGTTGGGGTGGTGATGGACCCCCCTTGGGGAGCATGTTTACGATGCCCTGAGCTTACAGGTGGTGGGTTGACTCCAAGAAGATGAGTGGTCCTCATCCTCTGAGAGGACTTCTTGCAGGAAGAGGTGGCTACTACTTTTTTTTTTTTTTACACTGGGCCAAAGTTTTTTTCAGGTATTGGCCTTTAAAAAACCAACGTCGAAAACTGAAGAAACTAAAATGCCAAATGATGGCTTCCAACCTCCCTCAGCAGACATAACACCGAGCTCCCCAGCATCGCAGACCGCCAATCCACTTATTGGACAGAAGCCTTGAATTTCCTGCCGAGAGCCAGGGTTAAACCATGTTAAACTCTCGAATCGAGCACTAAAGGACGGTATTATGCTGCACGCAGTTCCCTAAGGAGCAAGAATCGTCTGGAGCACAGAATCACAGCTGGCGGAGCCTGTTAGCTGTTAAACTTTCAGCCCTTGCCGATGATCAAGGCAGACTGGGTGCCCTTTAAAATGTGGGACGCGGTCTGAATCCGGCGGAGATAAAAGACGTACTTTCTCAGCACCGCGGATCTTTGATGTTCAGCGAGAGGAGAAAAAAAAAAAGAAAATCATATTATTCTTGGTTTATATAATAAAATAAAAAAAATATAGGGGAGAAGAACTTTAATGCAAAGTGGGTTAAGTTCAGGGGGGACCTGGATTTTTTTATATGGAGGATGAAAGGATGTTTCGGGAAAAAAAAAAAAAAAAAAACGGGGACTTACTGGTAATTGGCGACATAAAGGCTTGTCTCATTTCCATTCAGGACCGCTCCGCTCTATTTGAAGAGATTAAATAATGGGAAGCGTTCATTAGGACGTTCCGGGCGGTAAAGCGAAACAATGTTTCTTAGGTCCCCTCGTTAGCGGCGGAACACGCTTGACCGCTAAGAGGGCCTATATAGAAGTACAATGTTTTTTTTTATAAGGATTGTATTTGATGGGGAGACGGCAAAGGATGTTCGAATTCTGAAATAAGGACGGAGGAATCGCTAAAAGATTTTTTTTTTTTTATAAATTTTTAGGGTGGTTGTCTAAATAAATTCACCCCTCAACCACCCGTGTTCACAAAATGGCTACTATTGTTCTTGAGGATGTTTTCCAGGGGTCTCCAAACTTTCTAAACAAAGGGTCAGTTTACTGTCCTTCAGGCTTTAGGGAAACTGGACTGAGGTAGGTGGGAATAGAAATCGCCCTGGTATAAGTGGGAGCAAACAATGCCAGTGGTCAGGTAGGTCAGTGTAGTAATCAGTTTGGTCAGTACTACTGTACTAGTGGAAGGGACTCGGGGAGTTCTAAAGGTCTGGCGGGGGGGTGAAAATTTCTTGCCTTGTCCCGGGCACTGACAACCCACGCTACACCACTGACTGCATACATTATTTGAGGAAAATATGCGTATAAAATAGTTTACCATTTGCCAGCGGCGGTCCGTCCATAGAGGGCGCTGGAGCGCCGCCCCCTCTGGCTCCGCACCGCCACTGAAAATAACATACATTCATGCATTGCATGAATGTATGTTATTGTTGCCAGCTGCCGCTGGTCTATTCAGATGGCCGGAAATTGAGCGCCGACCACCTGAATAACGGCAGCTGGTTGGCTGTGCGGAAGTGCCTATCCGAGTACAGCCCTCGTCTCCCGGATGTCTGCGTTCGATGGCATGGCACAGTGACTGCGTTTGATGGCATGGCACAACAGCTGCGTTTGATGGCATAGCACAGTGGCTGCGTTTGATGGCATGGCACAGCGGCTGCGTTTGATGGCATGGCACGGTGACTGCATTTGATGGCATGGCACAGTGGTGCGAATTGATGGCATAGTGACTGCATTTGATGGCATGGCACAGTGGTGATAATTAATGGCACAATGGCTGCGTTTGATGGCATGGCACAGTGACTGCATTTGATGGCATGGCACAGTGGTGCGAATTGATGGCATAGTGACTACATTTGATGGCATGGCACAGTGGTGATAATTGATTGCACAGTGGCTGCGTTTGATGGCATGGCACAGTGGTGACAATTGATGGCACAGTGGCTGTGTTTGATGGCATGGCACAGTGGTGACAATTGATGCCACAGTGGCTGCGTTTGATGGCATGGCACAGTGACTGCATTTGATGGCATGGCACAGTGGTGACAATTGATGGCACAGTGGCTGCATTTGATGGGCACAGTGAGGCTGCAATTTTTTTCTTTTTTTTTACGTTTGCGCTCCCCCAAAAATGTTGAGCACCAGCCGCCACTGCCATTTGCCAATAAAAAAAATCTGTCCTGGATTTAATTTAAAAAATCTGCTCACCTTACAGTAGAGGGAATTGTGCCCCATCATTGGTGTCAGTTGATGGAATATTCCCCCAAGGCCCAAATAAAGGCAAGCAAATGGCCACATCCGGCCCCCGGGCTGCAGTTTGGGGGCCACTGTTTTAAACATATGTACAGTTTTTGGAGCACTAACGCCAAAGTTTTAGGGTGGACCACGGGTGCCATTTTCTAAAAAAGCCCAATACTCTCTTGCCTTGTGCCATGGTCCAACTCCTTCCGCTCTAGCTATGCAATATGTGTCAGAATTGCTGCTTGTAGAGGCTTGTAGAAGAGAAAATGCAGGAGTACATTAGGGAGACAAGGACAGAATGTTACCACCCCACAACAGGAAGTGCCTACATTAGGGTGATCAGACATCCCCCAGTTTTCCGGGGACAGTCCCCGGATTGAGGACACTGTCCCCGGACCAAGTCTGTCCCTGGGTTTTGTCCCCGGATTGGATTTGAACAGGGGCTGGGGCAATTTCAAAGACAGTCAGTGAAGAATAAAAAAAAGAAAATCTGAATTGCACACCCCTGCTCCTCCACTTCTACTAGCATAGGGGGGTTGTATTTTTTGTCCATTATCTGTGCCCCTTTCTGATGATCATGTGCTGGTCGGAGCGGAGGGAATATTTCTTCAGTTTCGGGTGAGTGCCCATTCAGCTCCGCTCGCATGTTCTTCTGCCTTGGCTCAAGTCCCGGCCAGCTGCCTGCCTGCTTATCTCCTTGCCTTCCCTGTTTGAGTGATCTTCCTCCGCTCCCAGTAGTAGGGGTGCAACAGATCAAAAAACTCACGGTTCGGATCGTTCCTCGAATCGGATCATTTTTCGGATCGGCAAATAAAATAAAATAAATTCTCCCCCACTGTAATATACACATCTCCCCCCCCCACTGTAATATACACATCTCCCCCCCCCCACTGTAATATACACATCTCCCCCCCACTGTTCACCCCCCCACCAACTATAGTACCCCCTCGGTGCAAACACCCCCCCTCCTCTCAGTACAAGAGACCCCCCCTCCTCTCAGTACAAGAGACCCCCTTCCTCTCGGGGCAAGAGACCCCCCTCCTCTAGGGGCAAGAGACCCCCCCTCCTCTAGGGGCAAGAGACCCCCCCTCCTCTAGGGGCAAGAGACCCCCCTCGGACAGTACAGACACTCCCAGCGTGTGCTTCTTCCCCACGAGTGCGGACTCCTCCTCTGTGGGTGTAAACAGAGGAGGGCAGGCGCTGGGTGTACCAAGATGGCCGCGGCTCCGGAGCTAGGCCGAAGCCGCGGCCTTTCCTAATGTTATTCCTGCGGCTCCGGAGCTAGGCCGAAGCCGCAGCCTTTCCTAGCGTTATGGCCGCGGCTCCGGAGGTAGGCCGAAGCCGCGGCCATAACGTTAGGAAAGACAGCGGCTTCGGCCTAGCTCCGGAGCCGCGGACATAACATTAGGAAAGGCCGCGGCTTCGGCCTAGCTCCGGAACCGCGGCAATCCGCGGATCACAGTGTGTTCCGATCCTAAGGGGGTGACCCATTCGGATCACAGATCAACTGTGATCCGTTGCACCCCTACCCAGTAGCAGCCGGGGCCCGGACAGTAAGACTTGACAGGCTGTGAGGCTGGCGGCGGCGGCGATGGACAGAGAGTCGCTGATTGCCGCCATTACTAGTAAAAAAAAATATATATATGTCCCCGGATTTAATTTTAAAAATCTGGTCACCTTAGCCTACATGAGGGCCCTTAAGACAGGATCACAATTTGTTATTTTAATGAAAACTGCAGATTTAAAAATGTACACTTTAAAGTAACTTAACATGTTAATGCATGCATGAGATTTCAGTACTTTAAAGAGGACCTTGTCCTCACAATGGAAGGCCTACCTGTTCAATGGGGCCCACTGCTCTGCCATGTAAATTCAAAAAAAGACCTGTGGAGAAAAGTTGAAAAATGTACAGCAGATACGTTTTGTAGGGAGAGGCAGTCTACGTTCACCACTGCAGGTGGTGCTCAACCGTAGCGGCATTGCAGAGGCAGAGGGAGAGGGAGTCAAGAGGAACATGGTTCCTCTATGGTTTTCTGGGTGACTGGGGAAGTTATCCGGTTGGATGCTGCTGCCCCATGTGACTCTGGCCGCCATCTTGGGCCACGCAGAGTCTATTTAAGACCCTTGCTCCCGAGGTTGGGGCTCATTTTGTGTGTGGGTAGTGTAGGGACAGGTCACCCGTGGTGGGGAGAGGTTCCAAACAAGTAGGGAAAGGACACGGGCACTCCATCCCTCCTAGAAGCCTCCCCATTTGGTCACGAACCAGACAGGCTGCATTCTGCCCCTCAAGACAGATGCTGTCGGCACATCCAAGACTCTGCTACGCATTGCTGTTACATCCTTTGACTGTTCCCGGTTGGGGGCCTTCCAGCAAGGCTTGTTGTGAATTGTGAACTTTAATGCTAATACAAGTTCTATTTCTGCAACTGGACTGAGTGTTTGATGCCGCCACACTACGCTGTACCTCTCCATAGGTTAAATGTCTGATAGCTGGATTAGAGAAAAAAAAAAGGAGGTTTGGGTTGTGGTTTATCATAACGGCAGATGTGGAAATAAAAGCAATGGGTATTGGCCCAGCTGTTTATAGTCTCCTATGTGGTAGGAAACTATGTGCGGACAGATGTGGTAGAGGTTGTTGAGTTATATACAGACAGGAGAGGAGCTACACGAGTGAGTTGACAGGGCAGTAGTGTAAAAGTTGACGTGGTGAGGGTTTTGGTCTGCCGGCATGGCTGATTGGGGAAGAATATTAGGAAAACAGGTGAGAGAAAAGTTCATACTGCATGCGTTGATAGGGCAGTCAAGTTTGAGTGGAAGGCAGCGCTGGACTGGTGTAGCTGGAGGCTGCCTAGCGGCAGATTACTGGGTGGAGGGTAGGGTGACCACGAGTCCCGGATTTTACAGGTCTGTCCTGGGCACCTTCATTTTAAGACAATACAGTGTCCCGGAATGAAGCCACCCCCAGGCCAATCTGATGCCCCCAAAAAAGGCTGCCACATCACCGCTTTACTCACTGACAGTACTTGTCCTGATCGGAAATGTCTGGAGGAGCACAATTCCCGCCCCCTGCTTGTGATTGGAGAAATCATAAATCCCGCCTCTTGTGTCCAATCACTGTGCTGTGATTCGTTACAGCACAAGCTGATTTTTGGGAAGGGGGGTGTCCCTGAATGGTAGTTTAAAAATGTGGTCACTCTAGTGGAGGGTATAGAGGGAACTGCTTTCAAAGGCTTATATCCCAATTGTAGATGGTAAGAGATAGACTGTTAGAAACCATGAATCAGACCAAGACAGAAGTACAGTTAAATCACACTTGTTTAATAATAATAATAATAATAATAATAATAAAAAGATATACAGAGTAAGCGTAGTCAAAACATAGCCAGAGTTCAGGAACCGGATCGGATAGTCAGCCAAGCCAAATGTCAAAGAGCCAGAGAAGAACGTGTAGAACAGCAAGCGGGACCAGGAGCCAGAAGGGAATCTCTCCACAGTGACTCACCTGTTGATGATCCTGCTCGTCAGTCCTGCCTACTTAAGCCTTCCAGTTTAGTTGCTCTCTGCCTTCGCCTTGGTCAACATTACAGAGATGATCTCCTGCGTTCCTGTTGGCAGGAGCTGGCAAATAGCTGACAGCTGAGTGGCCAGCTCAGAGAAGAAAGGCCTGAGCCCAGCCCTGACATAGACTCCGTTTGGGTCTGGGGATGCTACCTTTTTTATAACGACAATGGGGGCATTACCACAGGGAACACTTGGGTGAGTGGAGAGGAGCGCCCGATGTCCAAAAAAGTCTCACTTTTTTATAGTTTATTGGAGATAAAAGTATACAAGTAAAACCAACGCATTTCGGGGGAATTGCACCCCCCTTCTTCAGGGCTGTATTTCTTGAAGAATGGTTAGACTCTGAGAGGGTTAGGTATATTCGATCAGCAGCTCTGCAGTGTTCCGGGGGTTGTGAAGCAGAGACAGCCCTGATTGTTAGAGCAGTGGTAGAGAAAGATTGGTCAGGCAAAAACTCCAGGGTTGTAGTCTGTGTTGAGAGAAAATGATCCTGTGGTGGGACCAGGTCCTTTAGCACCCAAGGCAAAATAATCAAAGTGAACTCATGAACTTCATGAGCTCTGAAGTACTTCCGCAGTATAGGTTAAAGGTCCTGCCCTTCTTGTACCCTCCTCTTGCTGAAGCGCCCAAGGTGGTCACCTCTTCTGCCAACTCTTGGCCCGGTACTGCTGTTTAGGGTGATAGCCATGGACCTCACAGTTGAGGGTGAAGTTGTGGTGTGGGTGAAGTGAAGACAGAAGTTAGGTGTGGATGATGAGGCAAGTTTGACAGGAAAATGGTAGAGAGAGGTTGGTAAAGACAACAGCTCCAGGTCATGGGAGTACTTGTGATGGAAAGGAAGATGGGAGAGGGGTATTATAAAAGAAGAATAGAATTGCACTAAACCTATGATCCAACGATCAATTTCCGATCTATTGGAGAAAAAGTTCATATATAAAGTCCACCAGTGCTTGAAACTACAGGCTTATTCCAAGATATGTGATGGCAAAGTCCATCCACCATCTACAACGTGCAAAATCCACCACCAGATGATACAATGTATTCCTTACCAGATCCACATGATCTCCCGTTACAGAGGATCAAAAGACGCATGTAGTTTAACCACTAGGCTACCGCTCGCCGCCAAATGACGGCGGGACTATAAGCCTCTCGTTCTGGGAGGACGTGATATGACGTCCTCGTCTTCCCGAGCCACTAGGGGGCACTTGTACATAGGGACACCGATCAGTCACCTCCCCCTACAGTTAGAATCACTCACTAGGGTACACATTTAACCCCTTGATCAAAAAGGAGCAAATCAGATTGGAAAGACGTTTGGAATGGAGAGAGGGGTGGAAGAGACTTTCACTCTCCCTCTCTTCAGGAGCCTCTGACTGACATTTATCGAATGTTTAGACCTGCGCAGGATTTATTTATTTCTTAATCAGCAGGATATCAATTGATTTCACTTTTTTCACTTAGAGGGATGTATAAATTCCCTTTCTTCTGCGACCACTTGGAACCGGACACTCGGATGAGGAATTCTGCCCCCTCATTGGGAGGAATTCTGCCCCATCATTGGTGTCATTGGGAGGAATTCTGCCCCATCATTGGGAGGAATTCTGCCCTATCATTGGGAGGAATTCTGCACTATCATTTGGAGGAATTCTGCCCCAATCATTGGTGTCATTGGGAGGAATTCTGCCCCATCATTGGTGTCATTGGGAGGAATTCTGCCCCATCATTGGGAGGAATTCTGCCCCATCATTGGGAGGAATTCTGCCCCATCATTGGTGTCATTGGGAGGAATTATGCCCCATCATTGGTGTCATTGGGAGAAATTCTGCCCTTCATTGGTGCCAATGAATAAAAAAGCACCCCAAGAGCCGGATAAATCAAGCAAAGGGCCGCACCTGGCCCCCGGGCCGCAGTTTGGAGACCACCGACTTAGAGGCATGTATAAATTCCCTTTCTCCAGCGACAACTTGGAACCGGACACTCGGATGGGATTGCTCTGAACACATATGAGACGCACAATTTCTCCATTTCTAAATCAAGTTTATATAGAGTTATTTGGCAGCCTAGCATAATATACATCTTACCAGAAGCTCCTGAAGAAGCTCAAAAAGCGAAACATGTTGAGTGGTACTGTTTGTGTATATGCCTCTTAGCGGAACTTATAACCTTTATATGGATGGTCTAATTTCCTCATGTTTTTTACTTTTGTAATAAAATATTTGAATTTTATTGATGCTGCAATTGTGTCTTTACCCTGTTTCTACCCTGAACACCGTTAAAGTCCCGGGGGTTTGTTACCCCCCCCTCCCCACCTCTTACTCCTCTTGTGACCCTTCCTTCATACCAGTCAATCAAAGTATTTGAGGGATGAGACTGCCCGGGGTTTGTTACCCCCCCCCCTCTCCCCACCTCTTAATATAGACATTATTGGGCAGTGGTGTTCTCTCTGATCCTTCTGCCTTAGTCTTTATCTTGGTCACAAGAGGAGGCCGATGAGTGGACAGGGCAAGTGGTGAGGGAAAGGGAAGAGAGTCTGGTTGGAAGAAGAAGTGTTAGATAGTGGAAGGACTCCCCCATACAGGGCTGTCTTAATAGCATCATGGACCCCTGGGGAAAGCAATGCACTGGGGCCCCACCATGTACCTGGGGCCCCTGGGCAGTGCCCTGCCCCCATAGTGTTATACTGTAGACCTGAACGGTATTTTAGGTCAAAATGGCACCGATCTTAGAAGGAGGTTAGTGGTGGTAAGGCCACATTGACCTGATATAACTTATCATAGCCTTTCCTGAAAGAGATAAGAAGCATATGACTCGGCTTAGGGTGGAATCACCCTTTAACGTCTGTTTTTTGCACCTAAAGTGGATTATGCCAACGGCTCTTGTGATCTATAATGGGATTCTTCCTTTCTGTATGATTGTACTTTCTATATAAGGAACTTTTCTACGATATAATAACCAAGGCTCGCGCCGTAACCCTAGCATTAGGCTTTTTACAACACGGACACATTGCCACCCCTCCTGTCTTTGCGCTGGTCTCCGCGCCGTGCTTCTCTTTAACACCGTTGACAGGATTATAACTATATCATTTGCTACAGTGTGAACCTTTTTTTTTCTTTTCTTTTTTTTTTTCTTCTTATTTTAATTTATGAGCATAAGGTTGTCAAGGGCTGCTATGGTAACGGGCGGTTGCCAGGGAACCCAAAGCAAGGCAGTTCCTGCGGAGTGTAATAAGGGGTCACATTAACTAACAGAGAGGTGGTGGTATGAGGAGGGGTGTATGCCCACACAAAGTACTTAACCCCTCTGGTGCTGGGTGGCCACGTGCTAGGCTTTTACTGCCAGGCCTGGTATGGTGTCCAGTAAGGTACATTATTGCAGGCATGATTTAGAGAGCTGGAGAAAACTGTCTTGCCTGTACCAACTTGAGATCTGGTTGAATGCTATTGGATATTTGGATGTTACTGGATATTAAGGATTGAGATCCAGTTGGGTGTTATTGGATAACTAGTCCTGAAACCTGGTTGGATGCTTTTGGGTATTTAGGCTTAAGATCCGGTTGGATGTTTCTGGATATTTAGGCTTGAGATCCAGTTGGGTGTTATTGGAAAATTAGCCCTGAGATCTGGTTGGATGCTCGTGGATATTTACTGTTGGCTTGAGATCTGGTTTAGTGCTATTGGATTATTAGGGTTGAGAGCTGGTTGGATCCTATTACATATTTAGGGCTAGATCCACATAGAGTTAGGCCGGCGTATCAGTAGATACGCCGACCTAACTCGGAATCTGCGCCGACCTAAGTTTAAGTGTATTCTCAAACAGAGATACACTTAAACCTATCTAAGATAGGACGGCTTGCGCCGTCCTATCTTAGGGTGCAATATTTAGGCTGGCCGATAGGTGGCGCTTCCATTGCGGTCGGCGTAGAATATGTAAATCACTAGATACGCCTATTCACGAACGTACGCCCGGCCGACGCAGTACAGATACGCCGTTTACGTAACGCATTATCAGGCCTAAAGATATTCCATCTAATAGCTGGAACAGTAATGTTAAGTATGGCCGCCGTTCCCGCATCGAAATTAGAAGATTTTACGTCGTTTGCGTAAGTCGTCCGTGAATAGGGATTTACATCATTTACGTCCACGTCGAAACCAATAGGCCTGTGCGGCGTACAGTGCCGCAATGCACACTGGGATATGTAGGCGGACGGCGCATGCGCCATTCCAAAAAAATTGCAATCACATCAGGTCAAACAAAACTAACATTAAACACGCCCCCTCAGCCTATTTTGAGATAGGCGCCCTTACGCCCGCCCGCTTTAGGCTACGCCGCCGTAACTTAGCAGGCAAGTACTATGTGAATCATGTACTTGCCTCGCTAACTTATGGCGGCGTAGTGTAAAGACGATACACTACGCCGCCGCAAAGTTAGGGCGGGTTTTGTGGATCTAGCCCATAGACTTCAGATCTGGTTGGATGCTTTTGGATATTTAAACTTTGTATTTAAACTTATATATTTGGTTGGGTGCTATTAAATATTTAGGCTTGAGATCTGTTTAGATGCTATTGGATATTTAGACTTGAAATCTGGTTGAATGCTTTTGAATATTTAGGCTTGTGATCTGTTTACATGCTATTGGATATTTAGACTTAAAAACAGGTTGGGTGCTATTGGACATTTAAGCTTGAGATCTGGTTAGGTGCTAATAAAGCTTTAGGCTTGAGATCCAGTTTGATGCTATTGGCTGTTTAGGCTTGAGATCCAGTTGGTGATATTAGATATTTAGGCTTGAGATCGGGTTGGATGCTATTGCATATTTAGGCTTGAGATCCAATTGGATACTATTCGATTTTTTAGACTTGAGATCTGGTTGGGGGCTATTAGATATTTAGGATTGAAATCCGGTTGGATGCTATTGGATATTTAGGCTTAAGATCTGGTTGGGTGTTATTGTAAAATTAGCCCTGAGATCTGGTTGGATGCTCATTGATATTTACTGTTGGCTTGACATTTGGTTTAGTGCTATTGGATTTTTAGGGTTGAGAGCTGGTTGGATCCTATTACATATTTAGACTTCAGATCTGGTTGGATGCTTTTGGATATTTAAACTTGAGATTTGGTTCGGTGCCTTTTAAATATTTAGGCTTGAGATCTGTTTAGATGCTATTGAGTATTTAGACTTGAAATCTGGTTTAATGCTTTTGAATATTTAGGCTTGAGGTCTGTTTAGATGCTATTGGATATTTAGACTTAAAAACAGGTCGGGTGCTATTGGACATTTAAGCTTGAGATCTGGTTAGGTGCTATTAAATCTTTAGGTTTGAGATCCAGTTGGATGCTATTGGCTGTTTAGGCTTGAGATCCAGTTGAGTGCTATTAGATATTTAGGCTTGAGATCGGGTTGGATGCTTTTGCATATTTAGGCTTGAGATCCAATTGGATACTATTCGATTTTTTAGACTTGAGATCTGGTTGGGGGCTATTAGATATTTAGGATTGAAATCCGGTTGGATGCTATTGGATATTTAGGCTTAAGATCTGGTTGGGTGTTATTGGAAAATTAGCCCTGAGATCTGGTTGGATGCTCATTGATATTTACTGTTGGCTTGAGATTTGGTTTAGTGCTATTGGATTTTTAGGGTTGAGAGCTGGTTGGATCCTATTACATATTTAGACTTCAGATCTGGTTAGATGCTTTTGGATATTTTAACTTGATATTTGGTTGGGTGCTATTAAATATTTAGGCTTGAGATCTGTTTAGATCATGGGTCTTCAATCTACGGCCCTCCAGTTGTTCAGGAACTACAATTCCCATCATGCCTAGTCATGTCTGTGAATGTCAGTGTGTTACAATGCCTCATGGGAAGTGTAGTTCCACCACAGCTGGAGGGCCATAGTTTGAAGATCCCTGGTTTAGATGCTATTGGATATTTAGACTTGAAATCTGGTTGAATGCTTTTGAATATTTAGGCTTGAGATCTGTTTAGATGATATTAGATATTTAGACTTAAAAACAGGTTGGGTGCTATTGGACATTTAAGCTTGAGATCTGGTTAGGTGCTATTAAATCTTTAGGCTTGAGATCCAGTTGGATGCTATTGGCTGTTTAGGCTTGAGATCCAGTTGGGTGCTATTAGATATTCAGGCTTGAGATCGGGTTGGATGCTATTGCATATTTAGGTTTCAGATCCAATTGGATACTATTGGATATTTAGACTTGAGATCTGGTTGGGTGCTATTAGATATTTAGGATTGAAATCCGGTTGGATGCTATTGGATATTTAGTCTCAAGATCTGGTTGGTTGTTATTGGAAAATTAGCCCTGCGATCTGGTTGGATGCTCATTGATATTTACTGTTGGCTTGAGATTTGGTTTAGTGCTATTGGATTTTTAGGGTTGAGAGCTGGTTGGATCCTATTACATATTTAGACTTCAGATCTGGTTGGATGCTTTTGGATATTTAAACTTGATATTTGGTTGGGTGCTATTAAATATTTAGGCTTGAGAGTTTAGATGCTATTGAGTATTTAGACTTGAAATCTGGTTGAATGCTTTTGAATATTTAGGCTTGAGGTCTGTTTAGATGCTATTGGATATCTAGACTTAAAAACAGGTTGGGTGCTATTGGACATTTAAGCTTGAGATCTGGTTAGGTGCTATTAAATCTTTAGGCTTGATATCCAGTTGGATGCTATTGGCTGTTTAGGCTTGAGATCCAATTGGGTGCTATTAGATATTTAGGCTTGAGATGCAATTGGATACTATTCGATATTTAGACTTGAGATCTGGTTGGGTGCTATTAGATATTTAGGCTTGAGATCTTGTTGGATACTATTGGATATTTAGGCTAAAGATCTGGTTGGGTGCTACTAGATATTTAGGCTTGAGATCCGGTTGGATGCTATTGGATATTTAGGCTTAAGAGCTGGTTGGATGCTATTGGATATTTAGGCTTGAGATCTGGTTGGATGCTACTGGATATTTAGTCTTGAGATCTGGTTGGATGCTGGATTTAGCCTTCCTTCGAGTTTTAGTATCAGTCATCTTCATCGAATATATAGCAATGAACAACCTTTTTTTATAACTACTGCGAATGTTTGTGTTTCCTGAAGATGAAACAAGTTGGTTGGAAAATGCAGTGTGGTATACGGCACCGTCAGACGACTCAAACATTTTAATCGTTTTCATAGGTTTTCATATTTGTTACAGAATTACTCAAATACATTGTCATCTACAACATTATGCAAATTACATTATGATTTGAAACCTTTTGTCCAATAAGAATATAGAATGATCAGAATCAGGGCCGTGACAAGGGCAAGGAATAAGTAGAGGTGTATAGCACCCTGGAGTTTAGTCAGGGAGCTCCTCACAAATTTACTTACCAAAAGTAGTTATCTTGGTCGATTGATGGAGATCTATTGATTTCTCCTTATGTTTGGTCTTGTTGCAATTCTACCACTAGGTGGCCGGGTACTTGGTGGTACTAGAAACGAGAGGGGCAACCCAAGGTCAGGTTATGGGTATATGGGGTATCTCAGCCAATGGGCAGTGGTTTTCTTGAATCCCTTGGCCTGCTGGGAGAACCTATATATTGGGGGTGAGGTCAGGTGATCTATGTTCTGTGCCACCTGGACGGCTGTCTGGGTAGACGTGTGTCGTAAGCCCCGGGCTGCTAGGCCGGAAATTGGGCCTGTCCTGGGGGCACCTGGCTGCCAGGCTATGTGAGGGCCTATCCAGAAGTAAGAGGGAAGCACAGGGTTGGGATCGCGGCTTGCAGTCCAACCAAAAGTGACGGTTCTGCCAGCCAGGGAACCTGTCAGTGGTTGGAGATAGAAGGGAAGCTGTTACCACAAAGGGACCAATCACCTTTACCAGGGACCACAGTGAGTAACTGAAGAAAGTACTGGAACCATTTTCTCACTGAACGGGCACGGTGGAGAATCTAGAAACTTTAGGAGGTGATCAAGTCCCAACCCCCAGAGGAGACGCTTGCAGGGCAGTCTTGTCAGTCAAGACAGGGACCTCAATGGTAAGCAGGAGTGAAGCTTGAGAAGTATCTGGAGTGCCAAGCTAGGTACCCAGCAGGAAAGCGTGGGTGACGTTTGAGGGTGATACCAGCGCCAACCTTGGAGGAGCTCAAGGGATTCAGAGTCAGTGAATCAGAGGGTCTAGTGAGAGGGTCTATGGGAAGTAAGAGGGAAGCACAGGGTTGGGATTGCGGCTTGCAGTCCAACCAAAAGTGACGGTTGTGGGGGGAAATAACAAGCCAACCTCGGAGGAGCTCAAGGAATTCAGAGTCAGTGAATCAGAGGGTCTTGTTAGAGGGGGCCTAAGGGAAGTAAGAAGAACGCTTGAGGGAGATACCCCCGCAACCTTGGAGGAGCTCAAGGGATTCAGAGTCAGTGAATCAGAGGGTCTAGTGGGAGGGCCTATGGTAAGTAAGAGGAATGCTTGAGGGAGATGCCACTGCCAACCTTGGAGGAGCTCAAGGGATTCAGAGTCAGTGAATCAGAGGGTCTAGTGAGAGGGCCTATGGGAAGTAAGAGGGACGCTTGAGGGAGATGCCACCGCCAACCTTGGAGGAGCTCAAGGGATTCAGAGTCAGTGAATCCGAGGGTCTAGTGAGAGGGTCTAGGGGAAGTAAGAGTGAAGAACAGGGTTGGGATTGCGGCTTGCAGTCCAACAGAAAGTGACGGTTTTGCCGGCCGGAGAACCTGTCAGTGGTCGGAGGTAGAAGGGAAGCTGTTGCCACAAAGGGACCAATCACCTTTACCAGGGACCACATTGAGTAACTGAAGAAAGTACTGGAACCATATTCTCACTAAACAGGCACGATGGAGAATCGGGAAACTTCAAGAGGTGATCAAGTCAGGGACCCAACCCCCGGAGGAGACTTTTGCAGGGCAGCCTTGTTGGTCAAGCCAGGGACCTCACCCCAACCTTGGAGGAGCTCAAGTGATTCAGAGTCAGTGAATCATAGGGACTAGTGAGAGACCGGGAGTCAAAAAATAAGGTATGTAATGAAAACAGAAAGAGCTAAATTCAGGTACAGCGGCGTACCTTTTGGCCGGCGTAGCGCATCTCATATGCGCTACGCCGGCGTAAATCTGGGAGCCCAGAACGGTATTCAGCAAGATCTGGCGCCGTACGTTGCGCCGGCGTAGGGTAAATAGGCAGGCGTAAGCCCGCCTAATTTAAATGTGTAAGGTAGTGGGCGTGTTGTATACAAAGTAGCCGTGACCCCATGTACATTTTTTCACGAACGTCGCATATACTCCCTAAGATACGTCGGCTCAATGCTTTCAACGTGAATGTAACCTACGCACAGCCCCATTCACGTACCACTTACGTAAACAACGTAAAATTTGACGGCTGTTCCGGAGTCCATACTTTAACATTGGCTGCGCCTCATATAGCAGGGGGAACGTTACGCCAGAAGTAAGCCTTACGTAAACGGCGTAGCGGGCGCAAGTACGTTCGTGAATCGGCGTATCTAGGTAATTTACATATTCTATGCGTAAATCTACGGAAGCGCCCCTAGCGGCCAGCGTAAATATGCGCCCTAGATACGACGGCGTACTAACACTTACGTTGGTCGGAGGAAGCTATAATTCAGGCGTATCTAGCTACCAGAATGGCACGCATAGATACGACGGCGCATCTTTCTACTTACGCAGCGTATCTATAGATACGCCAACGTAAACCTATGCTGAATCTAGCTCAAAGTCTTTAATTAAAAATTTTATTTGCATGTCGATAGAGGAACCAGGAAAGGCAAAATATATGCAGACAAAACTTTAAGGAGCAGAACACCGGCGCTCTCTGCACTGGCTCCCTCTACTGTCTCCCCGGGTGGCGCCTTCTTTTTTTTTTTTTTAGACGGAGTGTTCACTTTCTTCTAATCCTCTCACCTCCCCTCCAGAAGGTGAGCGTGCAGCTGGTTCCTCTGCGGTGACAGATGTGAAAGGCAGTTAAACCTCATCCCTTAAAACCGCGGAGACAACAAGAAGGAGCTGCAGCCGGTCGCCTCCGCTCTGCGCTGGAGACGAACATTTTTTCGCACGGGGAAAGTCGCTGCGGTTTCAGAAAAGAATTTAAAAAAAAAAAATTACTAAAAGAGAAAGAGAGAGAAAAAATAATATGAAAATAAAAAAGAGTTTTTCTGTGGGGAAAAAATACAGAAAGCTAGGCGAGCTGCTAAATATACATTTATGTAACGCGCTTTATCTGCCGTAAGATTTGCAAGTCCTGCGATTCAGCCACCCTATGAAAACAGCGGGGCCAGGTCCCCTGACCTCCGCAGTAATTAAGAAATATAGCTGGGTTAAGCCCCTCCCCTTCTCCACTGTCTTCTGATTAGACAATGAAGAAGCAGGGGGAACACTGATGAAGCCATCACTCTGATCACTCCTTCAGCAGTTACACTGACAACCAGGTCCGCCATCAGGGAGGTACAGGCAGTACACCTGTAAGGGGCCCGGAGGTCCCCAGGGCCCCAGATGGCAATCCCCCCTTTTTTATATAAAAAAAAAAATATTTTTGTAATATATTTTAAGGGCCAATTTTATTTTATTTTTCCCCCTTTTTTAACATTTATTTTGTATAAGAAAAAAAATATATATATTTTATATATTTTTATTTTGTTTTTTATTAAAGGGACAATTTTTTTTTAGGGGTCCGGAGGTCCCCAGGGGGAACCCCCCCCCCCTTTTTATAAAAAAATATTTCCCCCCCCCTTTTTATAAAAAAATATATTTTTCTATATATTTTTTTATTTTTATATATATAATTATTATTATTATTATTAAAGGGCCCAGAGGTCCCGAGGCCCCCGGATGGCAACTCCTCTTTTGTTTATAAAAAAAATATTTTTTTTTTATATTATTTTATTTCTTTATATATATATATATATATATATATATATATATATATATATATATATATATATATATATATATATATATAAAGAAATAAAATAATATAAAAAATTTTTTTTTTTTTTTTTTTTTTTTTTTATTAAAGGGCTCAGAGGTCCCCAGGGCCCCATGTGGCAAACCCCCTTTTTTTTTATAAATGTTTATTTTTTTATTTTTGTTTACCTATTTTTTTTATTTATTTTTTTATTAACCACTTAACCCCCGGACCATATTGCTGCCCAAAGACCAGAGTACTTTTTGCGATTCGGGACTGCGTCGCTTTAACAGACAATTGCGCGGTCGTGCGACGTGGCTCCCAAACAAAATTGGCGTCCTTTTTTCCCCACAAATAGAGCTTTCTTTTGGTGGTATTTGATCACCTCTGCGGTTTTTAGTTTTTGCGCTATAAACAAAAATAGAGAGACAATTTTGAAAAAAAATGAATATTTTTTACATTTTGCTATAATAAATATCCCCCAAAAATATATAAAAAAACATTTTTTTTCCTCAGTTTAGGCCGATACGTATTCTTCTACATATTTTTCGTAAAAAAAAAAATCGCAATAAGCGTTTATTGATTGGTTTGCGCAAAAGTTATAGCGTTTACAAAATAGGGGGTATTTTTATGTCATTTTTATTATATTTTTTTACTAGTAATGGCGGCGATCAGCGATTTTTTTTTCGGTATTGCGACACTATGGCGGACACTTCGGACACTTTTGACACATTTTTGGGACCATTGGCATTTTTATAGCGATCAGTGCTATAAAAATGCATTGGATTACTATAAAAATGCCACTGGCAGTGAAGAGGTTAACACTAGGGGGCGGGCACACGCACGGGAGTCTGGGGCGAACGGGGGGGCGCGCGCGCGCGCCCCTAGTGGCGGCTGGGAGAGAGGACGTTATACTACGTGCTCTCGCCCAGCCGAGCCAACTTGCCGACGTAGAACGGCGGTGGGGCGGTCGGCTAGTGGTTAAAGGGCCCAGAGGTCCCCAGGGCCTCAGATGGCAACCCCCCTTTTAAAAAAAAAAATATATATATATTTTTTTTATTTATTTATTTTATTTTTTATTAAAGGGCTCAGAGGTCCCCAGGGCCCCGGGTGGCTACCTCCCTTCTCAATTCGCGGCAACCCCCCCCCCCCCCGCTTCTCAATTTCAGGCGGCAACACCCCCCCCCCCCCCCCCCCCCGGTTCTCTGCTCCAGGGGGCCCATGCCTGAAGCTGTGTAAGGGGCCCCATAATTCCTGATGTCGGCCATGCCGACAACACAATGCAATGCACTAATGCCAAAATAAAGCCTAACTGGATCACGGTGCTGCCCCTACATGTGAAGGAAGCTAATATAAAGGCAAATTAAGGTATTCAGACTAGCTGTACTTAAAGTGGAAGTCAGAAACAAGAAATAATGATAGCCACCCCTCCATATAATGGATATAAAGCTTGTTTAGTCTGGGGGAGGGGTTGAAGTTGCCCCAAGAAGCCTGCTGCTTTTCACCGGTCACGTTGCAGCCGTCACGTCACCGCGTTCAATGCAGGACCATCAGGCATCGAGGGCCCGCCCACATTCCACGAGGAACGGAATGCAGGGGTGGGGTAGCTGTCAGTATTTATTTTTGCTGCAAACCCGCAGATGGGCTTTTGCAAATACTGATTGCTTATCATTTATTTATTTGTTGCATTTAAAAGAATGGATCATACAAGGATATGAATTTTCATAATTATTGATAAATGTACAGGCTCACTTAGAAAAAGTTTAAATGTATTGCTTTTGGTTGGTTGCAGATAGAGGGGTCAAGGGTCAGGCTTTATTTTTATTTTTTTGCTGTGTCCCCATTGCAGAGATTTCCCCTCACTTCCTGTCCCATAAACACAACAGGAAGGGAAACTTAAAAAAAACTGTTGTTACAGGAACAGGTGCCCCCATTGGGAGATTTCCATGCTATTTCTGTTCTGGTGACAAAAATAAATGATTTTTTCCTCACTTTATGCACAGGTGCCAACTGTCCCGGATTGGCTGGGACAGTCCCGGATTGGCTGGGACAGTCCCGGATTGGCTGGGACAGTCCCGGATTGGCTGGGACAGTCCCGTATCTCTGTTCCAATAATGCTGTGTCCTGGGATCACAGCATCACTCTTATTTGAGTTACTGCATGTACAGAAACTCCAAAAAAGGGTTTTACTTTGGGGATAGTTGCTGCAAGTGGGTGGTTACTGCATATTTAGGGGCAGGACTGCAGCAAAAAGTGGGTGTGGCCTGTGGCCTTGGTGCGAGCAATGAAGCTGTGTATCCTGTCCTGGGCTGTGTCCCTGGGATCACAGCGTCACTCTTATTTGAGTTACTGCATACGCAGTAACCATGGGCGTCTGCTCTATAGGGCAAGGGGGGTTGTTTGCCCCCCCTGGAATCGCCAGGGAGAGCCAGGAGCAGGGCCGAACTGGCCCTGGGACCGCTTTAAGCGGCGACTGCAGCGCTCCCCTCCTTCTGTCCTCTGGCGCTCGTATTGTATGTCATGGAGCTGGGTCTGTATGCAAGGTTAAAGAGATATGAAAGATGCAGGGGGCCCAGTGGGGTGTTTTTACATTTTAACATGGGGGGGGTGCTTTTAACCCCCGCTAGCGGTCGAAGAAAGGGTAAAATGCGACTGTGTATCGCCGCTGCCGAAGCGCGCCCCCCCATAAAAAATTTCAGCGGATGCCTATGGCAGTAACTCAAAAAAGGCTATTACTTAGGGCCAGGGTAGGCAACCTGGGGCCCTCCAGCTGGAACTACATTTCCCATGAGGCATTGCAAGGCTGGCAGGTACAATTACTCCCAGAGGCATGATGGGACTTGTAGTTCTACGACAGCTGGAGGGCCCCAGGTTGCCTACCACTGACTTAGGGGATAGTCGTTGCCGGAGGGTGGTTACTGCATATTTAGGGTCAGGACTGCAGCAAAAAGTGGGTGTGGCCTCGGAAAATGAGTGTGCAGGGGCGGACTGACCATTGAGTCACTCGGGCACTGCCCGAGGGCCCCATGCCACTAGGGGGCCCCATCCGGGTTGCCAGGCTCAGTAAAACCAGGGACAGTATGTAAAAATCTGTATTTTTTTTAGATCTGTCCCTGATATGTCCGAAAATGACATGCTTTTAATGTGAATATCCCGAGATTTTAGCTGCCCCGCCTCTGTCCTGCCTCCTGGCGTGGTGGCCATCTGTAAGCCAGAGGGGCCCCATACTCTTCTATTGCCCGGGGGCCCCATGAGTTGTCAGTCCGCCCCTGTGAGTGTGTCATGTGTGTGCCGCGGGTGGGGGTGCCCTGGGAATGAGGACTAATATGTTGGTAAGTATGTTTCTGTTCTGGTGAAGACAGCCAGTGAGGGGAAAACCTTCCCAATGAAATAAAAAGCTGACAGAAGTTTTAACTATTCACACTCTTTCCAAAAACGAAATAAAAAAAGCTTGCTTTCCGTTTCTCTCTCTCTCTCTCTCTAAATATTTAATTGACTAAATTAAAAACATATAATAAGAAAATAAATATATACAGTGTGTGTGTGTATATTTATGCTAATTTATTGTGTGTGTGTGTGTGTGCAAATTTAAGCTTGTGCTACTGAACTCTGTCAACGCCAGACATTTTTTCAACAGAACAGCTATGAATAGTCCAGTACACATGTGATAAGGAAGCTAGGAGAATGCTAAATATTTAATTGACTAAATTAAAAAAATATATATAATAATAAAATAAATAAATATATACAGTGTGTGTGTATATATATAAATATATATATATATATATATATATATATATATATATATATATATGTTAATTTCTTGTGTGTGTGTGCAAATTTAAGCTTGTGCTACAGAGCTCTGTCAACGCCAGACTTTTTTTTTAAACAGAACAGCTATGAATAGTCCAGTACACATGTGATAAGGAAGCTAGGAGAATGCCAAATATTTAATTGACTAAATTTAAAAAATATATATAATAATAAAATAAATAATTATATACAGTGTGTGTGTGTGTATATATATAAATAATATGTTAATTTCTTGTGTGTGTGTGTGTGTGTGTGCAAATTTAAGCTTGTGCTACTGAGCTCTGTCAAAACCATACTTTTTTTTTCAACAGAACAGATATGAATAGTCCAGTACACATGTGATAAGGAAGCTAGGAGAATGCTAAATATGTAATTGACTAAATAATATATAATAATAAAATAAATAAATAAATATATACAGTGTGTGTGAATATATATATATATATATATATATATATATATATATATATATATATATATATATATATTTTTTTTTTATTTTTTTTCCATTTATTGTGTGTGTGTGCAAATTTAAGCTTGTGCTACTGAGCTCTGTCCTACCCTGACTGTCCTACCCTGTACACATGTGATAAGGAAGCTAGGAGAATGCTAAATATTTAATTGACTAAATTAAAAAATATATATAATAATAAAATAAATAAATATATACAGTGTGTGTGAATATATATATATATATATTTTTTTTCATTTATTGTGTGTGTGTGCAAATTTAAGCTTGTGCTACTGAGCTCTGTCCTACCCTGACTTTTTTTTCCCAACAGAACAGCTATGAATAGTCCAGTACACATGTGATAAGGAAGCTAGGAGAATGCTAAATATTTAATTGACTAAATAAAAAATAATATATATATATATATATATATATATATATATATATATATATATATATATATATATATATATATATATAATAAATAAATAAATACATACAGTGTGTGCATATATATATATATTTATGTTAATTTCTTAGTCTTGACAATAAAACAAATCTATAAAGTCACTTTACATTCCCTATAGGCAAGCTATTGACTATAAGGCCCCGTACACACAAGAGGATCTATCCGCTGGAATTGATCTGCGGATCGGTTTCAGCGGATAGATCCGCTGGTGTGTACAACCCAGCGGATCTTTTTCCGCTGATTTTTTTCGGCCCGACCGATTTCCAGCAGATAAAAATTTCTTAGCATGATAAGAAATCTATCCGCTGGAATCGGCTTCAGCGGATCGATCCGGTGGTCTGTACAGACTCACCGGATCGATCCGTCCGATTCCCTCCCTCGCATGCGTCGTAATGATTCGACGCATGCGTGGGTATCCTTATATGACAGCGTCGCGCACGTCGCCGCGTCATCATCGCGGCGACGGCGCGACACGTCATCGCGATGGGATTTCGGCGCGGATTTCGATCCGATGGTGAGTACACTCCATCGGATCCAAATCCGCGGAAATCCTCGAGAGGATTTATCCACGGATACGGACCGGCGGACCGTATCTGCGGATCTATCCTCTCGTCTGTACCCGGCATAAGATGTATACAACAAATAACTCAAATCCCTTGACACTGCAAATAAAGCAAGCCTTTCTAAGTTGCCCGAGTACACCGACATGCCAACCCCACCCCCAGCAGGGACAAGGCAATAATGGGTTAATCCATCAGCTGCCACCAGATGCCATCACCTTCTTCAAGCACTTCTCACTTCCTGAGCGCTCCAGGAAAGGGCGTCTGTTCTGCCATCTTGTTGCTCGTCTCCAAAGCAACAGAAGGCGCGAGCCACGGGAGAGTCACAGAATCTCCTTCTCAGCTCTGCCTTGTGGGGGGTTTTATAACATGATGGGCAACCTGCAAGGGGACCTGTCACATGCCAATCATTTTTTTTTTCTGAAATGGTACACGGCGTTGTGAAGGTATTAAATCTTCTTTATTGATTTGCAAACAATCAATGATCAGTCCACAATAATACCTTTTTTCTTTCGGAACCCACGCATCAGCACTTTGTGGTGCATTATAGCTCGTCGCATCGGCCTTTTGGCTAAGATCAAGTGTAGGATCGGGGTCCTTATCAGTTTTCGGGAGGAAGGATGCCAGTTCCTCTTGTTGAGTGGGGGTACTGGTTAGTATCCCTTCTGATGGAATTACTGTAGGCATGGAAGGGTGAGGGTGGTGGGAGGGCCTTTTCCTTCCCGGGATGATTCTGGCCTGGTGCACCAGGCTTGTACCCAGTTGTGGGCAAGGTTTTCCCTAAACTTTCTAAGTTCTGATGCCTTTCTGGTAGGTACCGGCTGTGAAAGAAGTCCACGTGTGGGGGAGCTCACCTTGGTTTTTGGCACCATGGTCACTGCACCCTTACATTTTCGCACATGCCTCTTGGCTAGGGCCAGAGGAACTTTTTATTCCCGGCCAGAAGGCCCGTCGTGATTTTACACTTATCCACTTTCCCTTTACCTTTTTTGGTGTTGTTTGCCACTGCGCTTTTTTGCACAGCAAGGTTATTACTCCTAATTAGTAGTAGGGTGTAGGCAGGCCCGTCGGAACCCGACAGGCAAAGCAAACAATTGCCTGGGGCCCCCGAGCTGGCCAGGGGCCCCAGCAGGGAGGGCCCTTGCCGCACCGCTGCGTCCTCCTGCAGTCCGGTCGGCCATGTACCATAACCGCACGGTACAGGAGATTCAGGTTCCTGTTCCCGGCCGGACTGACAGGAAGTGCACACACTGAGTATTCACTTCCTTTCAGTCTGGCCCCGGGAACAGCAAACTGAATCCCCTGTACCGCACGGTCATGGTACACGGCCGACCGGACTACAGGAGGACGCGGCAAGGGCCCCCCCTGCTGGGGCCCCTGTGCGGACACCAACATATGCCATGTGCGTGCGTGTGAGGCGGAGGATAGAGGTAAGCCGCCAACAACCCCCCCCCCGCTTCTCAACTACTTGAAAGTAACTTTTTATTTATTTTTTTGCTTGGGGCCCCCAAATGTCTTCAAACGGCCCTGGGTGTAGGTCCTCAGGCCTGCCCTGAAAGTCTTGGGAAGGAGGGCATGTGGGCTTTTTGTCAGGTTCTCCCCGTCTCATGGGGGTCACCCTTTGGGGGGAGCCCCACCTAGTACCTGAGTTATAGCCTGTTTCGACAGGCCTCCTGAAGAAAGGGAACAGAAAAACAAACAAGGCGCCTCTAAGTGCAGAAATATAAAACTTTTAATATCCCCTAAAGGGGTTAAAAACACTTACAAGATGGTGGATGAAGCAGGCATGTAGCAGGTAAGTGTGTCCAGAAGATGTTCCAGTGGCAGGGCAGTCCCAGTCTGATGATAAAGCTTCCAGGGAAGTCCACAGGATAACAGCCAATTTGTGCTGTGAGTGTTTAGAAAACACAATGGTGATGGAGCCTGGGGATGATGTCAGAGGAAGCGAGACAAAAACCAGCATGGAACACAACCAGGAAGAGGGCAGGAAGTGTGTCATAGAGGCGGGACGCGTTTCGGAACAACTCATTGGTTTCTTCTTCAGCCAGTATGGCTGAAGAAGGAACCAATGAGTTGTTCCGAAACCTTTATCTGTCAGCATTCAAATTCTTGGAGCGCCCTGGATATACACATTTTTCTGGATCTCCTGAAGAAAGGGTTCTGTCTGGTTTCGGCCAGGTGGACCAGTGATTGTCACTGGCACAGTCACTGGCATCACTGATCATAGTATGAAAAACCTTAATACACCACTGCTTGGAGGACACACTTAAATTTGGAAAAATGCTTACAGTGTTGCTGGGTGGGCTTAAAGGTTCTGACACTGTGTAGCTGTACATTGATCAGGATCTGGAGAGTCTGCAAGTGATCTGCTCCAGTATCTGAGATCCCTAACCCTCACCTCATTAACCATTATGCAATAAAACCTTATAATGACTGGCGCCCAATATCCTTTCTCGGTCTACCCATTTTAGCCATGGACTCAGTCCTGGGTTGAAATGCTAGGCCACCCCTGCCTCTAGAGGTGCTATTCTGCCTTTGGGGTGTCAGAGGGGTGCTATAACTATAGTATTTATCGGAATATAGCACACACTTTTTTCCCCCTTAACCACTTAAGACCCGGACCAAAATGCAGGTAAAAGACCAGGCCCCTTTTTTGCGATTCGGCACTGCGTCGCTTTAACTGACAATTGAGTGGTCGTGCGACATGGCTCCCAAACAAAATTGGCGTCCTTTTTTCCCCACAAATAGAGCTTTCTTTTGGTGGTATTTGATCACCTCTGCGGTTTTTATTTTTTGCGCTATAAACAAAAATAGAGCGACAATTTTGAAAAAAATTCAATATTTTTTACTTTTTGCTATAATAAATATCCCCCAAAAACATATATGACATTTTTTTTCCTCAGTTTAGGCCGATACGTATTCTTCTACCTATTTTTGGTAAAAAAAAATCTCAATAAGCGTTTATCGATTGGTTTGCGCAAAATTTATAGCGTTTACAAAATAGGGGATAGTTTTATTGCATTTTTATAAAAACATTTTTTTTTACTAGTAATGGCGGCAATCAGCGATTTTTTTCATGACTGCGACATTGTGGCGGACACTTCGGGAAATTTTTACACATTTTTGGGACCATTGTCATTTTCACAGCAAAAAATGCATTTAAATTGCATTGTTTATTGTGAAAATGACAATTGCAGTTTGGGAGTTAACCACAAGGGGGCGCTGAATTTTTTATGTGTTCCCTGAAGTGTGTTTACAACTGTAGGGGGGTGTGGCTGTATGTCTGACGTCATTGATTGTGCGTCCCTATATTAGGGAACACACAATCGATGACAGCGCCACAGTGAAGAACGGGGAAGCTGTGTTTACACGCGGCTCTCCCCGTTCTTCAGCTCCGGGGACTGATCGCGGGACTGTAGTGGCGATCGGGTCCGCGAGTCCCGCGGCCGAGGTCACGGAGCTTCGGACCGGGTCGCGGGCTTTATACAATCACGTACATGTACGTGATTGTGCCCAGCGGTGCCTTTCTGCCGACGTATATCGTCGTTAGGCGGTCCTTAAGTGGTTAAAAACCGGGGGAAATCGTGGGTGCGTGTTATACGCCGATCCTCGCTGTCTCTGAGTGGAAGAGGAACGAGTCCTGCCAAAATAGACCGAGCCGAGTGTACTGTGTAATCGGCTAGGTTCTGGCTCCCCTCACAATCACGCCCAGTCCCGCCTCCAAGCCTTTACATCCCGCCATTGGACCGGTGTTGTGTCCATCATAGGAGCCAGGCCAAGGGGCGGGACTGCGAGACGAGTCAATACACAGGACATCCGGCTCTGTGTAACTCGGCGGTGCTAAAATTTAAAAACCCATCATGCTGCAATTTTGGGCAAGGCTGCAGGTGGACACTGGGCAAGAGTGCAGAATAAAACTGGGCAAGAGTGCAGAATAAAACTGGGCAAGGCTGCAGATGGACCCTGGGCAAGGCTGCAGATGAACCCTGGGCAAAGCTGCAGATGTACCCTGGGCAAGGCTGCAGATGTACCCTGGGCAAGGCTGCAGATGGACCCTGGACAAGGCTGCAGATGGACCCTGGGCAAGGCTGCAGATGGACCCTGGGCAAGGCTGCAGATGGACCCTGGGCAAGGCTGCAGATGGACACTGGGCAAGGCTGCAGATGGACACTGGGCAAGGCTGCAGATGGACCCTGGGCAAGGCTGCAGATGGACCCTGGGCAAGGCTGCAGGTGGACCCTGGGCAAGGCTGCAGATTGACTCTGGGCAAGGCTGCAGATGGTCACTGGGCGGAGGCTGCAGATGGTCACTGGGCAAGGCTGCAGATTAAAACTGGGCAAGGCTGCAGATGGACACTGGGCAAGGCTGCAGATGGACCCTGGGCAAGGCTGTAGATGGACCCTGAGCAAGGCTGCAGATTGACTCTGGTCAAGGCTGCAGATGGTCACTGGGCAAGTCTGCAGATGGAGACACTGATAAGGCTGCATTGATGGGCATTTAAAATTAAAAAAAAATTCCTTAAACGTCCCTCCTAAACTTGGGGTGCGTGTTATACGCCGGCAAGTGTTATACGCCACTCCAGCGCGTGTTATACGCCGATAAATACGGTACTTTATTTGCCAAAGAAGGTCATGTCAGGTTCTTCGACAATCCACTACATCAAAGCAAAGTGGTGCAGGGGTTGGTGGCTCAAACATGGCAGCACACAACGAATTAGCACTACACTTCTGCAGCCTGGGCAAGGCTGCAGATGGACCCTGGGCAAGGCTGCAGATGGACACTGGGCAAGTCTGCAGATGGAGACACTGATAAGGCTGCATTGATGGGCATTTAAAATAAAAAGACATTTCCTTAAACTTCCCTCCTAAACTTGGGGTGCGTGTTATACGCCGGCAAGTGTTATACGCCACTCCAGCGCGTGTTATACACCGATAAATACGGTACTTTATTTGCCAAAGAAGGTCATGTCAGGTTCTTCGACAATCCACTACATCAAAGAAAAGTGGTGCAGGGGTTGGTGGCACAAACATGGCAGCACACAACGAATTAGCACTACACACGTCCTAGGGTGACAACGAGCGACTCTGTCAGCGTTTTCACCCTAAGACAGGAAATCCCTCACTGGCAGGATGACTGGGTCAAGATAGATCAACGGGTCAAATGGAAGCCTTCAGAGAGAAAGTAAACTTCAATGCCACCATCGAAGGTTCTTCAACGCTATCATCAAAGGTTCTTCAACGCCACCATCAAAGGTTCTTCAATGCCACAATCAAAGGTTCTTCAACACCATCATCAAAGGTTCTTCAACGCCGCCATCAAAGGTTCTTCAACGCCACCATCAAAGGTTCTTCAACGCCACCATCAAAGGTTCTTCAACGCCACCATCAATTCGACAGGATTTTTTTTGAGGGCTTTATCGGCAACACTGGGAACTGAAAACTTTTTCCGACAGGAATTTTTTTTAGGGCTTTACCGGCAACACTGGGAACTGAAAAAGTTAGGCAGCAGATGGTGCCCGATGAATGCCAGGATGAACATAGCAAGTGCCATACAGCAGGCAGGCCAGTGTGATTGCTCAATCTTGGTTGGAATTTCCCACCACCATCCCTCAACTATGGCCAGCCTTTGTCACAAAAGCCTAATTATTTTTTTTGAAATCCATCTTTTCATCCTGCTGGCAGCAAAGCAGTTAAAGCTTCTACCTCATGGGTCCGCTACGCCCCTTGTAGGCAAACACCGCGCCTCACCATACCTGAGGCCTGTACATACAGAGGAATGGGAGAGGCACACCGATAACCCCCAACAAGGACAAAAACATCCCTCATAAATGAGACAGCTTGAATGGGACCAGCGGACGTGGAGTGAAAGGCCTTATCAGGGCGTGGCCCTTCACTTACCTCAGCACCGGCGAAAACAGCGGATCCCCACCCATGGCTGAAACTGCAGCCGTCATCCCTATATCCGCTCATCTGGATCAGAAAACAAATATGAGGTATAAGGACGGATGTGTAGGTCACCTAAAGAAAGGAAAAAAAAACTTGTTTCTCGCCTTTTATACCTCATTGCTATGGGAGACCCGTAAACAAAACGTTAGTCCTATGTAGATTTAAGCTGAACTACGGCCTTCCCTTCAGTCTTGCACAATTGTACCGACTCCTCTACTGGCCTAAAATGTCTTATGCCGCGTACACACGGACGTTTTTCGGCATGAAAAAAGAACAATGTTTTTCAGCATGTCCAAAAAACGAAGTTTTTCCAACTTCTTCTCACTGATCACCAATGTAAGGGACATTCTTCCCACTGATCACCAATGTATGGACATTCTTCCCACTGATCACCAATGTAAGGGACATTCTTCCCACTGATCACCAATGTAAGGGACATTCTTCCCACTGATCACCAATGTAAGGAGCATTCTTCCCACTGACCACCAATGTAAGGGACATTCTTCTCACTGATCACCAATGTAAGGGACATTCTTCTCACTGATCACCAATGTAAGGGACATTCTTCTCACTGATCACCAATGTAAGGAGCATTCTTCTCACTGATCACCAATGTAAGGGACATTCTTCCCACTGATCACCAATGTAAGGGACATTCTTCCCACTGATCACCAATGTAAGGAACATTCTTCTCACTGATCACCAATGTAAGGAACATTCTTCTCACTGATCACCAATGTAAGGAACATTCTTCCCACTGATCACCAATGTAAGGAACATTCTTCTCACTGATCACCAATGTAAGGAACATTCTTCTCACTGATCACCAATGTAAGGAACATTCTTCTCACTGATCACCAATGTAAGGGACATTCTTCCCACTGATCACCAATGTAAGGAACATTCTTCTCACTGATCACCAATGTAAGGGTCATTCTTCTCACTGATCACCAATGTAAGGGACATTCTTCTCACTGATCACCAATGTAAGGGACATTCTTCCCACTGATCACCAATGTAAGGAACATTCTTCTCACTGATCCCCAATGTAAGGGACATTCTTCTCGCTGATCACCAATGTAAGGGACATTCTTCTCACTGATCACCAATGTAAGGAACATTCTTCCCACTGATCACCAATGTAAGGGACATTCTTCCCACTGATCACCAATGTAAGGGACATTCTTCCCACTGATCACCAATGTAAGGGACATTCTTCCCACTGATCACCAATGTAAGGGACATTCTACCCACTGATCACCAATGTAAGGGACATTCTTCCCACTGATCACCAATGTAAGGAACATTCTTCCCACTGATCACCAATGTAAGGGACATTCTTCCCACTGATCACCAATGTAAGGAACATTCTTCCCACTGATCACCAATGTAAGGGACATTCTTCTCACTGATCACCAATGTAAGGGACATTCTCCCCACTGATCACCAATGTAAGGAGCATTCTTCCCACTGATCACCAATGTAAGGAGCATTCTTCCCACTGATCACCAATGTAAGGGACATTCTTCCCACTGATCACCAATGTAAGGGACATTCTTCCCACTGATCACCAATGTAAGGAACATTCTTCTCACTGATCAGCAATGTAAGGATCATTCTTCCCACTGATCACCAATGTAAGGAACATTCTTCCCACTGATCACCAATGTAAGGAACATTCTTCCCACTGATCACCAATGTAAGGGACATTCTTCCCACTGATCACCAATGTAAGGAACATTCTTCCCACTGATCACCAATGTAAGGAACATTCTTCCCAATGGTCACCAATATAAGGAACATTCTTCTCACTGATCACCAATGTAAGGTTGCCATCTGGGGCCCTGGGGACCTCTGGGCCCTTTAATAAAAAAAATAACAAAAAAATATATATGAAATTTTTTTTTTTTTATAAAAAAAAATAAAAGGGGTGTTGCCATATGGGGCCCTTGGGACCTCTGGGCTCTTTAATATATATATATATATAAAAAAATATATATATATAAAACATTTATTTTTTTTGTTATTTAAAAAAAAGGGGGGTTGCCATCCGGAGCCCTAGGGACCTCCGGGCTCCTGGGAACCTCTGGGCGCTTTAATAAAAATAAAAAGAAAACAAAAAAATATATATTTAAAAAAAAAATGTTGTTATAAAAAAAGAAAAAAAAGGGGTGTTGCCATCCGGGGCCCTGGGGACCTCTGGGCCCTTTAAAAAAAAATATATATATATATATAAAAAAAGAATTACATTTTTTTATATAAAAAAATTAAATATATGTATATATATATATATATATATATATATATATATATATATATAAATTATTATTTTTTTTTTTATAAAAAAATAAATAATAAAAAAAGGGGGTTGACATCCAGGGCCCTGGGGACCTCTGGGCCCTTTAATAAAAAAAATATATATATATATATAAAAATTATTATTATTCTTTTATAAAAAAAAAATAATAAAAAAAGGGGGTTGACATCTGGGCCCCTGGGGACCTCCGGGCCCCTTACAGGTGTACTGCCTGTCCCCCCTCCCCCCTCATGGCAGCCATGGCTGGTGCATTTGGCCTACAGTTGGCCTCTTTCTGCCGGAGCCACCACATCTATGGACCATCAGGCTACAGATTTTTCATTTTTGCTCTTGGGTTTGGAGATGCAATAATGGGACCCCATCACAAGTCCCTTTTGGAGGACTGGAGTTTTGTGACTATATAAGGAGAGATAAAGGTCCGTTGATGAGGAGATCTCAGCTCTGCAGAAACAGGAAGGCTCTTTTGTATTATTATAATTTTCGTTTTAAGTACAGTTGAGCTCCGCGCGTCCGGGTACTTTCTGAGAATGAGAATGGGGAAGAGAGACTGAACATTGTGGGCAGACGGTGAGAAGAAGAGTTGAAGAGTTGCTGATGTGGAGGTCAGGGGTGGTGGTGGTGGCGGCTGATCATTCAACAAACCAAAGGGCTATTTTTATATTTTTTAAAAGCTATGCGGTGCTTATGAGTGTTTACAGCAAGGAAATAACACATTGATGGTTGTGCTTTCAATTTGTCTTTAAAGAATTGTTTCTTGAGTCGCCTCATTGTCATAAACTCAATGCAATTTTAGTAGAACAACGGCACTTTCTATGAAAAAAAAAGGTGTCCTTGGGTGCACCAGGCTGGTAAGTAGTTGTGAACGTGACCTGAACCAGAAAGAAAGAAAGGACTAAATGCTAAGAGTAGGAGGAGTATATTCAACCCATTTCTGAAAGATGAGATTCTTTCATGGAAGCGATTGTTATATTGAAGAATTATATTGTGACGTCATTATTAAGTGGAAGATCTCGAAATTGACCCTGAGCATGGGCATCCGCTCCATAGGGCAAGGGGGGGCAATTAACCCCCCCTGGAAAATCAAGAAGGTGACAGGCAGGTTAGAACAGGGAGAGAGGTGAGCTGCTGGCCGTGGCATGGCAAGGGGGGCGGGGGGTGGTCTGGTAAGGGGTGACACCACTGCACCTGACCAACCAACCCCTTCTCGCGACCTTGGGCTGTCTGAGCGGTGTCTGGTTTCCCTAACATAGTAGTGAAACTACTTTCTTTACTGTGGCCTGAGAAAAGCAGAAAAAGAAACCAGGAAATTTTTCCGTGCAGGTCACCAACATTATTATTATTATACAGGATTTATATAGCGCCAACAGTTTGCGCAGCGCTTTACACATCGGCCCATTTGTGGCTTTTTCTTTGTACATCCCTTAAAACCTTTGGTGGCCAATGGTGGTTACAGGGGAGATGGGAGACATATTGCGCTTGCCTGCAGTCCTTTCACCCAAGCTGCCCACCACCGTAAACCTGCCCAAATGTCAATGCGTATTAGTCTGCCAGCCATCTTGTTTTTGTCACCTTCACAGCAATGCTGTAATCATAGGGTGAAGTAAGCCGCACACCCAAGGATTTACATAACCACTAATATTCCACTGCCGACTGGCAGCTGAATTAATTTTATCCTTTTATTGAGGGGTGGAAGAAAATTCGATTTTTTTTTTTTTTTGCATTTCTAAAAATATTTTTTTTTCCTGAGGTCAAGGCCAAGTAAAGCAGGCCTTGGAGCAAAAGTCACGCGGCGCTTCGTTGACCCCATCCGGCATATTGAAAACATTTCCATAGACATTTTAGAGGTGAATTTCAGAGCATCCCGGAATGACACGTCCTCAATTTTGTCTCCGGAGCTGGTTGTTGTTTTCTAGGGCGCCTGAAAGTCTTGGCTGTATCCAGGGCCGTCTTAATAGCATCATGGGCCCCTGGGCAAAGTAATGCACTGGGGCCCCTACCAGCTGGCCCCAATTTACACACCTACTTTCAAGAAGTATAAATACCTAGGGTGTCCATCTGCATGCCTCACTGTGTCCATGTGCATGCCTCACTATGCCCATGCCTCACTGTGTCCATGTGCATGCCTCACTGTGTCCATGCCTCACTGTGCCCATGCCTTACTGTGTCCATGTGCATGCCTCACTGTGCCCATGCCTCATTGTGTCCATGTCATACCTCCCAACCCGCACGGATTCTGTGGGACTTTCCCGCACAGGCTGCATCTTCCCGCAGTCCCGCGAACGGGTTAATTTCCCCCTACAGGAAGCTGTGCAATAAGGAGGAGCACGGGGTCTGAGGGGAGACATGCACAGCGAGAGACAACCTTGATCAGCGACACCAGATCCGATCGGCGGCCCCCCCGCTCAACAACTTCGACCCGATCCGCGCCCCCCCCCCATTCAACTACTTCGATCCGATACGCAGATCCGATACGCGCCCCCCCCCCCCCCGCTCAAAAATTTTGATCCGCGGATGTTGGGAGGTATGCTCACTGTGTCCATGTGCATGCCTCACTGTGCCCATGCCTTACTGTGTCCATGTGCATGCCTCACTGTGCCCATGCCTCACTGTGCCCATGCCTCACTGTGTGCATGCCTCACTGTGTCCATGTGCATGCCTCACTGTGTCCATGCCTCACTGTGCCCATGCCTCACTGTGCCCATGACTAGACTGACGTTTAACATGGGAGTCTATGGAAGGGGAGCCTGGATTTGAAAAATCGGTGCTCCCCAGCCGTAGGTCTGCCAGACAACAATCTTTGCACACTTGTAGAGGAGGAATGGGGTTACAGGTGTGCCAATTTCCGGGTCCAGGGGACCTACGACCGGCTGGTACCGGGTCCCCAAATTCACAGGAGAAATTACAGCTTAACATGGGAGTCTATGGAAGGGGTGCCCGGCTTTGAAAAATCAGTGCTCCCCGGCCGTAGGTCCCCCGGCAACAAACTTTGCACACTTGTAGAGGAAGAGTGGGGCTACATGTCACCTATGGCCGGCCAGTACCGGGTCCCCAAAGTCCGGGAGATCGGTCGCAAAAAGTTGACTCGAGTATAAGCCGAGGGGGGCATTTTCAGCACAAAAAAATGTGCTGAAAAACTCGGCTTATACTCGAGTATATACGGTAGTTGATAGAATTAAATATTCATTAGTACTTTCAATAAGATCAATTTTACAAAAGAAAAACATTCCATGAATCAAAGACACGTCAACACAAAGGGCACAGTACAGGGGGGCAGGAGGGCACAATACTGGGCTCAGGAGGGCACAGTACAGGTTCTGGGACGCTTCCCAGGACACAACCATATCGGGACCGTTTAGTAAAAAGCGTGACTGTCCCTGCAAATCCGGGACAGTTGGCAAGTATGATGTAATGCAAGATTATTGTGGGGACCCCATGTACCTGGGGCCCCTGGGCAGTGCCCTTGCATTAAGATGACCCTGGCTGTATTCAACTACAATAAGGCCAATCGGGTCTTCAAATTTCCTTTAAAGTTTGGTTCAGCCCTATGGACATTAAACCTGCACTTGATGGGTTTGTCAAGATTCCATTCAATCTTGGATGTCATCCATTAAGTTTGGCAAAATAATAGCGGTTGATCCTGCCAGAAATCATATGTGGTGATAACGTCCCATACTGTCTGCCTGTGCACAAGTAGGGGTTATGGAAGTGTATGTAGATGAGGAGTTATGGAAAATGAGGAAGGTTTGGAGATGAGGAGGTGTTATGAAGATGAGGAAGGTAATGGAAAGAAGGGGTGATGAAGATGAGAAGGGTTATAGTGATATGGATGTGTTACGGGAATGATGAGGGGTTATGGAAGTGAGGCGGGTTAAGCCTCGTACACACGAACGGACTTCCAACCAACTTTTCCGTGGATTTTGGTCCAAAGGGCGTTGGCCGTGAACTTGTTCTGCATACACACAGCACAACATTTTCCGCCAACATTCGTCAAACCACGTGTTTTTTCAGCTCTTTACCGCCACCCTTTGGGCAACTTCTGTTATTGTTGGCTGATGTTTAACATTGGTTCTGAGCATGCGTGTTTGTACATCTGATTTTAGTTGGACCAACTTGCGTACACACGATTGGATAAACCGATGTAACAGATTTATTGAACAACAATAGGTGAGCATGAACAGCCAACATTTGTTGTCATTAATTCAGCCAATAATTGTCTGATGGAGCATACACACGGTCGGATTTTACGACCCAACATGTCCGTCAGACAATTATGGCCATAAAGTTGGATCGTGTGTATGAAGGTGTTATGGAGATAAGGAGGGGTTATGGAGATGAGGTGGGGTTATAGAGGTGATAATGGGTATGAAGATTAGAAAGTGTTATGGAGATAAGAAGGGGTCATACCGACAAGGAGGGGTTATAGAGATAAGGGGTTATGGTGATAACGAGGTGTTATGGAGCTGAGGAGGTGTTATGGAGCTGAGGAGGGGTTATGGTGATGAGGAGGGGTTATGGAGATGAGGAGGGGTTATGAAGTTGATAAGGTGTTATTGAGATGTAGAGGTGTTATTGAGATAAGAAGGGTTTAATGGAAATAAGGAGGGGTTATGAAGATGATGAGGGGTTATAGAAATGAGAAGGGGTTATGGAGATGAGGAGGTGTTATGGAGATAACAAGATGTTATGGAGATGAGGGGTTATAGAAATGAGAAGGGGTTATGGAGATAAGGAGGAGTTATGGAGATGAGGGGGGGTTGTGGACATGATGAGGTGCTATTGAGATGAAGAGGTGTTAAGAAGATGAGAAGGGGTTATGGAGATGATGAAAGATTATGGAGATGAGGAGGGGTTATGGAGATAATGGGGTTATGGGCATGATGAGGTGATATGGAGATGATGAAGGTAATGGAGAGGAAGTGTTATGGTGACGATGAGGGTATCGGAGATGAGAAGGTGTTGTAGAGATGAGGAGGGGTTATGGAGATAAGGAGGAGTTATGGCGATAATGAGGTGTTATGGAGATGAGGAGGAGTTATGGAGATGAGGAGGGGTTGTGGACATGATGAGGTGCTATTGAGATGAAGAGGTGTTATGAAGATGAGAAGGGGTTTTGGAGATGATGAAAGATTATGGAGATGAGGAGGGGTTATGGAGATAATGGGGTTATGGGCATGAGGTGATATGGAGATGATAAAGGTAATGGAGAGGAAGTGTTATGATGAAGGGGTTATGGAGATGATGAAGGGGTTATGGAGATGAGGAGGTGTTATGGAGATAACAAGATGTTATGGAGATGATGAGGGGTTATAGAAATGAGAAGGGGTTTTGGATATAAGGAGGGTTTGTGGCAATAATGAGGTGTTATGGAGATGAGGAGGGTTTATAGAGATGAGAAGGGGTTATGGAGATAACGAGGTGGTATGGAGATAACGAGGTGTTATGGAGATAACGAGGCGTTATGGATATGAGGTGGTGTTATGGAGATGAGGAAGGGTTGTGGACATGACGAGGTGCCATTGAGATTATGGAGATGAGGAGGGGTTATGGAGATAATGGGGTTATGGGTATGATGAGGTTATAGGGAGATGATGAAGGTAATGGAGAGGAAGTGTTATGGTGACGATGAGGGTATCGGAGATGAGAAGGTGTTGTAGAGATGAGGAGGGGTTATGGAGATAACAAGATATGGAGACGAGGAGGGGTTATAGAAATGAGAAGGGGTTATGGCAATAATTAAGTGGTATGGAGATAATGAGGGGTTATGGCAATAATGAGGTGGTATGAAGATAACGAGATGTTATGGAGATGATGAGGGGTTATGGAGACAAAGGAGTGGTTATGGAGATGAGGAAGGTTGTGGACATGATGAGGTGCTATTGAGATGGGGAGGTGTTATAGAAATGAGAAGGGGTGATGGAGATAAAGAGGGGTTATGGCAATAATGAGGAGGTATGAAAATAATGAGGTGTTATGGAGATGATGAGGGGTTATGGAGATAACGAAATGTTATGGAGATGATGAGGGGTTATGGAGATAACGAGGTGTTATAGAGATGATGAGGGGTTATGGAGATAACGAGGTATTATGGAGATGATGAGGAGGGGTTATATAAATGAGAAGGGGTGATGGAGATAAGGAGGGGTTATGGCAATAATGAGGAGGTATGAAAATAATGAGGTGTTATGGAGATAACGAGGTGTTATGGAGATGAGGAACAGTTGTGGACATGATGAGGTGCTATTGAGATGATGAAGGGGTTATGGAGATGAGGAGGTGTTATGGATATAACAAGATGTTATGGAGATGATGAGGGGTTATAGAAATGAGAAGGGGTTTTGGAGATAAGGAGGGTTTGTGGCAATAATGAGGTGTTATGGAGATAACCAGGTGTTATGGAGATGAGGAGGGTTTATAGAGATGAGAAGGTGTTATGGAGATAACGAGGTGTTATGGAGAGAACGAGGCGTTATGGAGAGAACGAGGCGTTATGGAGATGAGGAGGTGTTATGGAGATGAGAAGGGGTTATGGACATGATCAGGTGATATGGGGATGAGGAGGGTATTGGAGATGAGGAGGGGTTGTGGGTGGAGGAACTTGACTGGCCTGCACAAAGTCCTGACCTCAACCTGATAGCACACCTTTGGGATGAATTAAAGCAGAGACTGTGAACCAGGCCTTCTCGTCCAACATCAGTGCCTGACCTCACAAATGCGCTAAACCTTGTAGACGGCCTTCCCATAAGAGTTGAAGCTGTTATAGCTGCAAAGGGCGGAGCCAACTCAACATTGAACCCTACGGACTAAGACTGGGATGCCATTAAAGTTCATGCGTGAGTAGAGGCGGGCGTCCCAATACTTTTGGCAAGTGTGTGTATATAACTATATTTGTATTTTTTTTTTTCATTTATTTATTTATAGCTATCTATCTAATATCTATATATATATTTTTTATATGCATCTATATATATATATAGATATATATATATATATATATTTTTTTTATATATAGTAAGTATAGATCCTTCTGAGTATTTCTACTTTGCAGCTTCTACTTTCCACTAGTGATCCTGCCACGGTGGTCCTTATTCAGGCCCTTCCTGTTATAAGGTGACAACGCTCTTCCAGTTGTGCCCCTTGCATTGTAACCATGTTGTCACACAGTGTTCCGATGGAGAATACAAGTAGCCACCCCAACCAAGGGCCGGGTCCACTGTCGTCGCCGTCAGGAAGCCCCGCCCTGAGAAATCCCGCCGCAGCCATCACCGGAGCGCCCATAGATGGGAAGAGGCTGCAGGAGGGTATTTTGTTGGGCTACACGTCCCATTAGAGAGAACTTCTACTTTAAATGCCCAAATCCCGGTGGCCTCGGCGTCTCCTTATTTTCTGGAGTCCTTCACCACCCTGCGGTGGATTCATTTCTTGCAAGCCGGGACGTCATCCGAAGAAAAGAAAAAGAAGTATATTAGGAAGTGAGCCGGGAGCCGTGTCTAGACCTCAGGCTATTTATAGCGCCGGGATATTTTTAGACCTTATATGCACAGTAGGAGTTTTTGGAATGGAAAAAAAAAAAAAAAGGTCCGTTTCACTTTGTGTGTCTCAGAGAACAAAGTGCATTGAGAAGTCCGGAGAAGGAAGTGGCTGTGTACACTCGGGAGGTTATCAATGGGGCCACAGTCTCTGCCCCCCCCGGCCCCCGGGGCAGAACAATGCGCTTATTTTAAGAACCATGAATAGGCAGAAAGTGTGTGAGGGACGGTGCCGGCGTACCAGAAGCCAAACGAGCCGTTCCGCGCCTGGGTCCGGCCACAGCGGCGGGCGGCCGTGGTTGCGGTTTGTAATCCCCGGGCCACCCCCACCCCCCCGCTTGGCTTGTTCTGCCATCATATTAAAGCGGAACTCCAGCCTTCCCTCCAGTCTTGCAGTCGTATCGGCTCCTCTCCTGGACTGTAGGGGTGCAACGGATCAAAAAAACTCACGGTTCAGATCGTTCCTCGGATCAGGAGTCACGGATCGGATCATTTTTCGGATCAGCAAAAAAAAATTAAAAAAATATCCCCCACTGTAATATCCACACCTCCCCCTCCCCCCACTGTAATATCCACATCCCCCCCCACTGCAGTGGCATCACTAGGGTTGGTGTCACCCGGTGCAAAAAAAAAAAAATGGTGTCACCCGGTGCAACAAAAAAAAATGGTGTCACCCGGTGCAACAAAAAAAAATGGTGTCACCCGGTGCAAAAAAAAAAAAAAAATGGTGTCACCCCCCCACCGTTTGGTCCCCCCCTCTGTACAGACACCCCACAGTAGTGCAGACCTCAGACGGTAACCCCCTAGTAGTGCAGACCTCAGACAATAACCCCCCAGTAGTGCAGACCTCAGACGGTAACCCCCCAATGCAGACCTCAGACTGTAACCCCCTAGTAGTGCAGACCTCAGACAATAACCCCCTAGTAGTGCAGACCTCAGACCGTAACCCCCCAGTAGTGCAGACCTCAGACAGTAACCCCCCCAGTAGTGCAGACCTCAGACGGTAACCCCCCAGTAGTGCAGACCTCAGACGGTAACCCCCCAGTAGTGCAGACCTCAGACAATAACCCCCCAGTAGTGCAGACCTCAGACAATAACCCCCTAGTAGTGCAGACCTCAGACCGTAACCCCCCAGTAGTGCAGACCTCAGACAGTAACCCCCCCAGTAGTGCAGACCTCAGACAGTAACCCCCCCAGTAGTGCAGACCTCAGACAGTAACCCCCCCAGTAGTGCAGACCTCAGACAGTAACCCCCCCAGTAGTGCAGACCTCAGACGGTAACCCCCCAGTAGTGCAGACCTCAGACGGTAACCCCCCAGTAGTGCAGACCTCAGACGGTAACCCCCCAATGCAGACCTCAGACTGTAACCCCCCAGTAGTGCAGACCTCAGACAGCGGCGTGCGTGTCCCTCGAGCGTGGGCTCCTCCTCCTCTGTGGGTGTAAACAGAGGAGGGCCGCTGCCGGCTGTACCAAGATGGGCGCGGCTCCGGAGCTAGGCCGAAGCCGCGGCTTTTCCTAATGCTATGGCAGCGGCGGCAATCCGTGGATCGCATAGCGTGCCGATCCGAAGGGGGTGACCCGTTCGGATCACGGATCAAGTGTGATCCGTTCCACCACTACTGGACTGAAATGATCTCCTTTGATTTCACTTCATACTGCGAGCTTCTCACAACGTGCATTAGAAGCTGCAGCAAGTCAGATAGAGCCCCGCCTCTTTTCCTGGATGGGGAACGTCCAGCATCATCTAGCGCTTTCCCCCCAGCCTCACGGTCTCTGGCTCTCAGTTCTTTCAATCATGAAGGCTCAGCATCACACGTGGTCTGAAAGAAATCAAACCCCCCCCCCCCCCCCAACTACTAGACATGTGCACTGCCGAAAAATCTGTGTGTTTTTGTTTATTTTATTAATTTTTTATTTTTTTTACGTTTTTCGGGTCATTCGTTCTGATCGCAATTCGTAAATTCCAAAATTTGAAATAACGATTAAAATTATAATTTATCATGTTCTCCCTGCGTCTGCATGGGTTTCCTCTGGATACTCCGGTTTCCCCCACACAAATAAATCAAAAGACATGCTGGTAGGCCGTAACGGTAAAAATAAAAAAAAAAAAAAAAAAAAAATTATATTAGTTATTTAGGATTTTCATTTTTTTTTTAATTTTCGAACAAAAATTAAAAAATACGAAAAAAAATCCAAAAATTCAAAATAGTTATTTAAAATTTTAGTTATTATTTAGTATTTTCGAACTTTTGTCCGAAAATTAATGAATTAAAATCCGAAATAGCCATTATTTTGAATTTTAGTTATCATTTCGGATTTTCGAACGAAACCCCAAAATAGTTTCGAATTTTAGGATTTTCTTTCATATTTTCGAATTTTTGTCCAAAATTTTTTACCACTTAAGACCCGCACCAATATGCAGGTTAAGGACCTTGCCCCTTTTTGCGATTCGGCAAGGCGTCGCTTTAACGGACAATGGCGCGGTCGTGCGACGTGGCTCCCAAACAAAATTGGCGTCCTTTTTTTCCCCCCTACAAATGGCTTTCTTTTGGTGGTATTTGATCACCTCTTTTTTTTATTTTTTTGCACTATAAACAAAGAGCGACAATTTTGAAAAAATAAATATTTTTTCCTTTTTGCTATAATAAATATCCCCAAAAAGATATACAAAAAAAAAATTTTCCCCTCAGTTTAGGCCGATACGTATTATTCTACCTATTTTTGGTAAAAAAAAATGTTTGCAATAAGCGTTTATCGATTTGTAAACGCTATAAATTTTGCGCAAACCAAATAGGGGATAGTTTTATGGCATTTTTATTAATATATATATATTTTTTTATTACTAATGGCGGCGATCAGCGATTTATTTCGTGACTGCGATATTATGGCGGACACATTTTTGGGACCATTGTCCTTTTCGCAGCGAAAAGTGCTATAAAAATGCACTGATTACTGCGAAAATGATAATTACAGTTTAGGAGTTAACCACTAGGGGGTGCTGTAGGGGTTAAGTGGGACCTCATATGTGTTTAACTGTAGGGGGGCGGGGCTGGACGTGTGACGTCATTGATCGTCTTTCCCTATATCAGGGAACAGACAGACAATCACTGACACTGCCACAATGAAGAACAGGGAAGCTGTGTTTACACTCACCTCTCCCCGTTCTTCAGCTCCAGTGACCGATCGCTGGACACCGGCAGCGATCGGTTCCGCCGTCACGGAGCTTCGGACCGGGTCGCGACCCACGGCTGGGCTCTTAAAGGCGACGTACCTGTACATGCCTGTGCCCAGCCGTGCCATTCTGCCGACGTATATGTGCAGGAGGCGGTCCTTAAGTGGTTAAAGAAATAGCTATTATTTCGAATTTTATGATTTTCTTTCGTATTTTAGAATTTTTGTCCGAACAGTTTAAGAATCGAAAACCCCAAATAGCTATGATTTCGAATTTTCTTTCGTATTTTTGAGCGAAAATTTTAAAGAACGAAAATCCTAAATAGTTATTAATTTTCGAATTTTAGGAATGTCCTTTTGCAAATTTGGCGGTTAGTGAACGCAACAAATACGAATTTATCCGAAGTTACGAATTATCTGAAATAACGAATGCTGCATCTAAACGAATGGAACGGAACAAATAATAATAAATAACAATAATGAAAACTTTTATTAATTAATGCGATCTGTTCCATTTGTTTAGATGCGGCATTCATTATTTCGGATAATTTGTAACTTCGGATAAATTCGTATTCGTTACGTTCACCAACAGACAAATTTGAAAGGAAATGCCAATGCCTATAATTTAATAGTTATTATTAGTTTATCATTTCCAATTTTTTTTAGTATTTTCATAAGAAAATCCCAAAAATTCAAAATAATAAATAACTTAAATTCTAGGTATTGGAATTTCCTTTCAAAGTTGGCTGCTGGTGAACGTAACAAATGCAAATTTATCCGAAGTTATGAATTATCCACATCAGAGTCCTCACCCCCCCCCACCTTCAAATCAGAGTCTTTATCCCCCCCCCCCACCTTCACATCAGAGTCCTCATCCCCCCCCCCCACCTTCACATCAGAGTCCTCATCCCCCCCCCCCCACCTTCACATCAGAGTCCTCATCCCCCCCCCCCCACCTTCACATCAGAGTCCTCATCCCCCCCACCTCCACATCATAATCCTCACCCCCCCCTTTACATCATAATCCTCACCCCCTTCACCTCCGAGTCCTCAAGCCCCCCCTCCTTCACATCAGAGTCCTCAAGCCCCCCTCCTTCACATCAGAGTCCTCACCCCCCCCCCTTTCTTCACATCAGAGTCCTCATCCCCCCCCACCTTCACATCAGAGTCCTCATCCCCCCCCCACCTCCACATCATAATCCCCCCCCCCTTCACCTCCACATCAGAGTCCTCACCCCCCCTCCTTCACATCAGAGTCCTCACCCCCCCCCCTTCACATCAGAGTCCTCACCCCCCCCCCCTTCACATCAGAGCCCTCATGCCCCCCACCTCCACATCAGAGTCCCCATCCCCCCTCCTTCACATTAGAGCCCCCCCCCCTTCTCATCAGAGTCCCCATCCCCCTCCCTTCACATCAAAGTCCCCATCCCCCCTCCCTTCACATCATAGTCCTTGCTCCTACCCCCTTTCACAGAAGGCCCCTCAGCCCCCTTCTCTCTTGTACATACAGTAGGCGTCCTCAGCACATTCTTTTTTTTTTTAAACATCAAAGTTCCCCCCGCCCCCCCACCCCAACCTTTTTGCAGCAGAATTTGAGCCCCCCTACCCCATTTCTCATTAGACACCTTATTCGGCCCCCCCCTCCTTCAGACACACACCAGGGTCCTAAAGCCCCCTATTTCCCAAGTGAGTCCTACCATCCAATCTTCAGGGGGTGAGAAGGAAAGCAGCTAAACAGCCGCAGACCTCTGCCCCCTTCTGAATGCCCCCCCTCCCCTGTATTAGCGTGCCTCTCCATGGTGCCGACAGCCGGCTGATCAATCGCCACCGTACAAAGATACCAGACACAGCGCAGCACCCCCTGACCAGCCAAGATGGCACACCCCAGTGCCTAGGTACACCCAGACATCGGAACCAGTTCTAGACAACAAAGCGGGTCCTTTAGAGAATATAGTTTTATTTAATAGTGACGGTATCAAAAAGACCTCAAGTGCGATAAATAAAAAACACAGAAATTATCACTGACCAGCGACAGATACAGCGGCCAGGACAGACAAACGGACAGCTGGAAGCACATAAAACATAAATAATTTAAATATACAAAATTGCTAAAGGGGGCGCAATACTTAAGGCCTTCATTGAATTACAGATTTTCATACAGGGAAGACTTGTTCCGCTCTCTGTAGACGCGGTCTCATCTCAGCGGATCGATCGCATCAGAAACTGGATTCGGAGATCGATCCCCCCCATAGACTTAACATTAAAAAGAATCAGAGCAAAAACCAGCCAAAGACCGAAGTCTTATTGTGAGAGAATGAGATGCAGAAAGCAACCCTAAAAAATAAAAAACAAAAGCCGGTCGTAGTGTTTTAGATCGATCCATAAAGAGCAGCGTTTTGGTTTTCTGTATTTTGCAGCATCATCATTGGAAGGTTAGAAAAGCCAGATGATACGATAACCGCAGTTTGCTATTTTCCCACTAGAGGGCGGTCGTCAGCCAGCAAGTGAAAGCAAGCCGTGTGTACAGTACAGAGATGCTGGAGGCGACGTCTCCCCAATACAGAGGGGGGGGGGGGGGATACATCTGCGGGGGGGGGGGGGGGGGGGGGCGCCAAATAGGTTCTCAATTCCGGAAGAACTTTTTGTTCAGGAGGAAGATGAGCAGGTTGACGTTGACCTTGGCTTTGTCGAACATCTTCATAACGGCTACGCCTTCGTACTGCAGCTGGAGAAGGTCCTAGAGAGGGAAAAATGTGAGAGTGGAAACTAAAACATATTCAAAACCAATAAAAAACAAAACAAAAAAACAAACAAACAATCAACACACAGAATTACATTTTTTTTTAAAGAAACACAAAAAAAATAAAAAAAATAAAAAAAGAACACAAAAACAATCCCAAAAAAAAAAAAAAAAAAAAAAACAGGAAAAAACCCGAAAGAAAATAAAAACACAAGCATCAAAAAATGTAAAACAAATAAAAAAACTAAACAAAAAAAAGGATAAACAATAAAACACCCAAAAAAAAAAAAAATCAAAGAAAGAAAAACAAAATACAAAACAAAAACATAAACACCCCCCCTCCAAAACAAACAAACAAAAAAAAAAACGCTACCCCCCACCCCCAAGGAAAGGCAAAAAACACACCACTACAAAAAAAAAAAAAATACCCCCCCCACAAAAAGCTACAAAATAAAAAAAATAAAAGGATTTAATTTTTTAAAATTAATTAAATAAAAATAAAAAGTGACCCCCAAAAAATAAAAAAACAAAAACTGGAAAATAAACAAAGCAAAACAAGCAACAAAGAAAAGAAAAAGATAAACAAAAAAAAAAACCCCTAAAAAAAAATCTAAAGAAAAAAAAAAGCAACAACACCCCGCCCCAAAAAAAAAACCCCCACAATTAAAAACTACAAAACAAAAACATAACCCCAAAAACAAAACAAAATCCCTCCCCCCCCCCAAAGAAATGCAGCAAAAAAAAAAAAACACACCACCCAAAATTTTTTTAAAAAAAGCAATAGGAAAAAAAAATAAAAGCTACAAATAAAAAAATAAATAGAATAAAAACAAAAAGCGACCCCCAAAAAATAAAGAAAAACTGGAAAATGAAACAAAACAAATCAAAACAAGTAACAAAAAAAAAAAAAAAGCAACCCCCCCAAGAAAATGAAAACCAAGATAAAAAAATAGAAAACATGTAACAAAAAATTTCCTCAAAAGAACAGAAAAAAATAAAAGTAAAAAATAAATAAATAAAAAGGTAATAAAATGGCGAGTAAAGTGTCAAGGAACCCCCAACCTCATCCCACCCCCCTGTACTAGTAAATTCATGTCGTCTGCCGTCTCACGTGTTAACCCAAGCGTTATAACTTGGACCTTCAAAAAACAAGTCAACCCCGTCAGATCACATCCTTCTACGATAACAGGCAAACTTTAAAAAGAATTTCCTGTGATTGCTCCCCCTAGTGGCGACACCATTTACCTGATAATTGAGCTGAAACTTCTCCATATCCACCCCGAGGAATTTCGTCTTCACTTGAAACCTCCCCGCCTCTTCGGAAGGGGCGATCTCGAAGATGACATTCCGGAATCTAAAAAAAAAAAAAAGCCATTGTAAATGAAACAAGGGCGGGGTGCTGCAGAGGATTCTGGGTAATAGAACCCCCACTTGACTTCCTAAACCAAAATTGCTACAATGCGAGGACCGGAGAAAAGACTGGACAGCAGCACTTCCACAAAATTCTTAAAAAGTTGCTTTTAATTGTAAAAATTGAAAACAGCATTAAAAGTCACAGCAGACAGTAGGGTGAATAGCTGACGCGTTTCGCACTGGGGCATCAGCGCTTAGTCATAGCTAAAACAAAAATGGTACACAACTCAAATATATATACACACACCTAAACCAAACCTGAACCAGTCATGTGATCCGCCTTCACCTGTGGCCAACCATCGCTAATGAGAAGGGGTGGTGAAAAACAATCAATGGTAATCACCTGGGAAGCTGGATCACATCACACCCACGCTTCTGAGAGGACACTGATTGCTGAGTGCACTCACCTAGAGCGGCAGTTTCCCTTTTCTCAAATTGCTACAATCTTACAATCTTGTTAAGATTTGAAAATCTTCCAATATTAAAAAAAAAAAAAAAAAAATCCCTGGCAATCCAGCTATGAAGATCCTTGTCACCTTTTTATAGCACTAAATCCCTGGACAACACTCTCTTCCCATCTCCAAATGTGCTTTTGCACATTTGGAGATGGGAATATAAAAAATAATAATATTATATATATATATATATATATATATAATCTCTCTATCTATATAATTAAAAAAATTAATATATAAAAAAAAATATATAACATTTAAAAATGATATAAGTAATTCTAGAATTTTTTTCTTCACACACACACACAATTTATATATATATATATATATATATATATATATATATATATATATATATATATATATATATATATATAATGTGTGTGTGTGTGTGTGTGTATGTAATTATATATATATATATATATATATATATATATATATATATATATATATATATATATATATATATATATATATATATATATAAAAACATATTTATATATATTTTTAAATATTATATTTTTTAAATATAAATATATATATTTTTTTTAGATATATAGACATAGATGGATATATATCTATCATTTTTTAAAAGGAGATGCCTATATTTTTATTATAAAAAGGAAAATACTCACTGGCTGAAGGGAAGGTCCTCAATCTCTAGCAGTACGCCTTTCTCGTGTAGTCTGGCTGCGGTGTAACTCAAAGTGTTTTGCTTCTTGTTCTTCCCCGTGGCTCTTCGGGAAGAAAAAAATAAATAAAATTACAGTCATCATATAACGCACTCCCCTCCCGCTCCCATTTTTTATTTGTATCCCCCCCCCCCCCAAATATGTTACGAGTCATTTAGTCTGTGAAACTGGATGTACGGGGGCAAAAAATAAAGAAAGTAAAAAAAAAAAAAAACGCATAATATTCTGCTACTTTCTCTCAGGGTTGAATGTCCTTCACTCAAACAGAATAGAGCGATTCGGAAAAATACTGCATTATATCCACTAGATGGCGCTATGGTGAAGTGTTGATCATCAGCGCCATCTAGTGGCCAAAATATGTAATTTCCCCGATTGACACATTCGATGTGGAGAGAAAAGAAGCCTCCATTCTAACAGATTGAACACTCTATATTACCAAAAGTACTGGGACGCCTGCCTTTACACGCACATGAACCCTCAAAACTTAAGACTGGTTAACATTTGCAACAGCCCTTGCCGCCCCTACGATACATGGAGTATACATTTTTGGCCGTGGCCACACACGGGTACTACGCCGACCCGCAGCTGTAGCTTAACCCCTTAACGCCCGTTGCACGACTATTTACCTCCACAGAATGGCACGTACAGGCAGAAGGACGTATATATATACGTCCTTGCCTTCTAGCGGGTGGGGGGTCCGATCGGGACCCCCTCCGCTGCGTGCGGCGGGCGGATTCCCTCGGGGAGCGATCCGGGACGACGGCGCGGCTATTCGTTTATAGCCGCTCCGTCGCGATCGGTCCCCGGAGCTGAAGAACGGGGAGAGCCGTATGTAAACACGGCTTCCCCGTGCTTCACTGTGGCGGCGTATCGATCGAGTGATCCCTTTTATAGGGATACTCGATCGATGACGTCAGTCCTACAGCCACACCCCCCTACAGTTGTAAACACACACTAGGTGAACCCCAACTCCTACAGCGCCCCCTAGTGGTTAACTCCCAAACTGCAACTGTCATTTTCACAATAAACAATGCAATTTAAATGCATTTTTTGCTGTGAAAATGACAATGGTCCCAAAAATGTGTCAAAATTGTCCGAAGTGTCCGCCATAATGTCGCAGTCACGAAAAAAATCGCTGATCGCCGCCAATAGTAGTAAAAAAAAAAGAATTAATAAAAATGCAATAAAAAAGAGATTTTTAATACAGCTTACCTGTAAAATCTTTTTCTTGGAGTACATCACGGGACACAGAGCGGCATTCATTACTATATGGGTTATATGGAGTACCTTCAGGTGTAGACACTGGCAATCTCAAACAGGAAATGCCCCTCCCTATATAACCCCCTCCCATAGGAGGAGTACCTCAGTTTTGTAGCAAGCAGTATGCCTCCCAAAATGGTCCTCAAAAAAGAGGGGTGGGAGCTCTGTGTCCCGTGATGTACTCCAAGAAAAAGATTTTACAGGTAAGCTGTATTAAAAATCTCTTTTTCTTTATCGTACATCACGGGACACAGAGCGGCATTCATTACTATATGGGATGTCCCAAAGCAATGCTTACAATGAGGGGAGGGAGAACATCTCCAAGACAAAAGGATTTAATTTAGAGAATACTCAAATCATAATAAATCCAACTTAGTTGAGAAAAATACAATTTTTAAATTTAACTCGAACAAGAGGAGCCCCCGGAATCCGAGGGTCTCAAACTGCAGCCTGCAGCACTGCCTGCCCAAAGGCAGTATCAGTATTCCTTCTTACGTCCAACTTGTAGAATTTTGTAAACGTGTGGACAGAAGACCAGGTTGCCGCCTTGCAAACTTGAGCCATAGAGATCTGGTGGTGTGCTGCCCAGGAGGCGCCCATGGCTCTAGTAGAATGAGCCTTTAATGATACTGGAGGAGGCAACCCTTTCAAGCCGTAGGCCTGAGTGATTAATTGCTTAATCCACCTAGAAATGGTGGACTTTGCAGCTGCCTGCCCCTTCTTGGGCCCATCCGGTAGAATAAACAGGACATCTGTTTTCCGGATCTTCTTTGTAGCTTTAAGATAGGCCTTCATGGCCCTGACAATATCCAAGGTATGCAGCAACCCTTCCTTTCTGGAAGTAGGTTTAGGGAAGAAGGATGGCAATACCAAATCCTGGTTCAAATGAAAACTGGATATGACCTTCGGAAGGAAGGAAGGATGAGGGCGGAGAACGACCCTGTCCTTATGAAAAATAAGATATGGTTCCTTACAGGATAAGGCTGCCAGCTCCGAAACTCTTCTTGCGGAAACTATGGCAACCAAAAATACTAACTTCCTTGTCAGTAGAACCAAAGGAATATCAGCCAACGGCTCAAACGGTTGTTTCTGTAAACTTGACAGAACAAGATTTAAATCCCACGGACAAAGCGGGGATTTAACTGGAGGTCTAATACGTAAGACCCCTTGAAGGAAGGTCTTAACCAGCGAGTGGGTGGCCAGCGGCCGCTGAAACCACACTGACAGAGCAGAAATCTGTCCTTTGATTGTGCTTAATGCCAATCCTTTATCCACTCCTAGCTGGAGAAAACTTAATACTCTATCGATGGTAAATTTGCGAGAAAGCCATCGCTTGGACTCACACCAGCCTACATAGGCCTTCCAGACCCTGTAATAAATCACCCTAGAGACCGGTTTCCTGGCTCTGATTAGGGTAGAGATTACTTTCTGAGACAGACCTCTACCCCTGAGAATCAGGGATTCAGCTTCCAGGCCGTCAAATTTAGATGCCGTAAGGCAGGGTGGAGGATCGGACCTTGCGATAGCAGGTCTGGCCGTAGAGGAAGAGTCCAAGGGTCTCCCACTACCATCCTTAAGATTAGTGAGTACCATGCCCTTCTGGCCATGCTGGAGCTACCAGGATGACTGGTATGTGCTCCACCCCGGATCCTGCGCAGCAGGCGGGGTAGTAACTGGAGCGGGGGAAACGCATAAAGAAGTTTGAACTGATGCCAAGGGCAAACCAACGCATCGGTTCCGCAGGCCATCGGATCCCTTGAGCGGGACATGAACCTGTCTAGTTTCTTGTTGAGTCTCGATGCCATGATATCCACGTCCGGCACTCCCCATCTTTGGCAGAGTGCTTGAAAGACTAGTGGATGCAGAGACCATTCCCCCGGCCATAGAGTCTGGCGGCTTAAG